>NW_009624955.1:0-16262 GCF_000690535.1 Cariama cristata | reverse complement strand
TATAATAAAATATAATTATTTTTTATTATTGTAATCACATTTTACCTCAAAAGCAGGGTCCTTAATGCAATTCAATATATTTTGCACTCAAAAGAGTGCCTGGACTATTTCCCTTCACTGACCCCAAACATACTGGCTGCTTACCACTGGGGGCTTTTTCAAGGGCTGGTGGGTAGGAGAGGGGGATTGCCCGCTGTGGCCTATCATGCTGTAATTAAATGCTTATGCTTCACCCACGAGTTTTTTTAATTTAACATACCAATGCTTTCTGTTTTAAACTCTGGACCACGTGTCACAACACTGCTTTGCTAGCAACTCGGTCGACAGGACCATATTTTAATTGGCAAGAACAATCTCTAGGCTGCGCAGTTCTTCACCTTTCTTCTGAAAGGCTATGACTAAATAAAGGTACAATTTTTATTTTAATCTGAGCATGTCCACTGACAGCTTCAGATTCTTCCACTTTCTCTGTTAACAGCTGGACCTGCTATTCCCTATTTACCTGCCACAGAAAAGCTGAAATCTCTACCACATCTCCAGCAGTTGAGGAACTACATCCCACTGGACCTTCCTTTTCACTATTCCTCTCAATGCACTGTTTTTATATAATAGTTTTATATAATGCACTAAGTTTTATATAATAGTTTGGTACAGAAACGCTTTTGAAACACCCTACAATTGGTATGGCACCAGACTGAGAACAGAACGATTTGGGAAAACCACCAATCTCTTCCAATTAAGATTCAGCAACAATTCCTTTCGGAATAATGCTAAACCCCAAACCAATAGGTTTTATCCATCTCTAGACAGCACAGACACCACATAAATCTGTTTGTTTAGCTGACTCTAGGTCTTCTGTCTTTTTTAGAACAATTGATTTTTTTGGTTTTGTTTTTACTTAAGTTTTCCCTCTGTTGCATTGCTTTACCTTAAGATGGTGCTATGTCGTCTCACCAGAGTGATGGCATGTAATAACACTCACTGTAGCTGAGAACATCCAGTAATTTAAACTACTTTAAAACAAGGTTGGTAAGGAATCAGGTTCCATAAAATAACAACTTCAAGTTTTATTATTGGATTAATTCAATCTGAAAATCACATTTTAATTTCTACATACTTAAAAATTTCTACCTATTTAGAACAATGTATATTTTTCTTATCATCATGCGTCAGATACAGAGAGACAAACAAACATGTTAGGTGACATCTAGATTAAAGTTGTGTAAATAATTCATTCTTAAAATTGGTATTTGATCAACTCAAAAGCTTCATTTGATCTTCTCAGTGAACTGAACAACAGAAAAGTAATTTCAACATTAACTTGACTTAAATATTTTTGAAGTCTTAATCTTTTCAAAGAAAACTTCAGAGGAAAAATAATGTCATGTATCATCTCAAATACCTCAGAATATTTAAACTTTCAAGAGAAAGGAACAAAGAATTATTTTGCATACGAACCTGAAAAACAAATACTTGTTTAACAAAAATTTTATGTTAAGTCAGTTATTCCCTAAAAAAAAACACATTACTTAGTTCCAATTTGGAAAGTTCACAAATCAGTATCAGTTCACAAATACATAGACTAGAACTTGAGAGATGAGGAGGCATGTGATATGAAGAATTAAAAAAACCACACAAACTACTGCATGAGATCAGGAACTATTTCTGTAACATCAGTTGTTTTTCAGGCTTTTTAAAAAAATTTAATTCGTACTAATAATTGAGGGAAGTCATAGACAGATACTTGACTGTGGATAAAACATCAAGAGTTCATTCACTACACCTCTGCAAATAACAATATTTGTCTAACATCCAAACCACTATTATCTACTTATATAGCTGCATCCAGAATATGTTAACCATAATAGCAATATTTTATTATAAAGTTCTGGGGCTCATTTCATTGACATGAATATTTTCCAAAATACACTTGCAGAATCCTCTCATCATGAAGGTATATAATAATAAACATAAGTAACTTGTATTTAGCTTTAAATACTGTATTTCATAGTACACACAGTAAAGCACACCTTCTAAATCAAACACATTTTAATATAGTCTAAGTCATACATCTAGGGAAAAAAAAACATTGCCGGCAGTACTGTAGCCTAGAGGCTCATGTACAAAGGAGCAGAAAGGTCATTTTATCTCTAAATACAGTATTGTTGGGATGAATGCTGGAACACAGTATCTCCTTGGTTGAAAAAAAATATTGAGACACTGAAGGAAGTGTTAAAAAAAGAAGAGCGAGCCTCAAAAAATTATTCAAGGACTGGACAAAACGTCTTAAAGGGAGACAGGGAAACAGCTCAATCTGTTTAGCTTATCAAAAAGACAACTGAGCAGTAACTTGATTAGAGTGTGTAAGAACATTCACAGGGAGCAAGCATCGGGCACTGAAGTGCTCTTCAAATGCAGCAGAGAAAGACCCAGCATTAAGAAAGGGCTTGACATTAAATCCAGACAAATTCAAATTAAGAATAAGTCATAAATATTTAACAGTGATGGTGATTAACCACTGGTACTACTGAAGCCATTGCCCTTCTCTCAGTAGTTTCAAGTTAAAATTGCGTGCCGTTTTGAAAATACACTTTCATCAGACAAGTCACTGGTCTCAAGCAAGGCCATCTGGGTGAAATCTTACAGACTATGGAACAAGAGGGGACAAACTGAACCTGCTTGCCTTAAGCTCTATAAAACCTACTGGCATTCATCCTAAGAGCTCCCTACAGGTATTAATACAGCTTTCTCAACAGCTTCTAGTGGAACATGTTCACTTCTCTCAACAGAAAGAGTTCAATCTCCCACTTCTGCCAGAAGACTCTATGAAACCCTCTTCTGTGCACTAGCCAGAACAGCATATATGCGCAGCTGCTTTCTCTAAAACCTAACCACATTCATTCAAACAAAACATAAAATAGACGTTACTTACACAACAAGCCAGCCCAACAGCTTATGTCAGCACAAGGGTTAGCTCACTTTTATGAAATTCATCTGAAACCACATGGGGTTAGGCAACAAAGGGAGGGGAAAAAATGAAAATAAAGAGTAGAATTTGCCCCCGCAGCATTTTCACATTTTGTGATCAAGAGCACTGTTCTAAAACACATTTTCAAATGGATGTCAAAGACATCAAGAACCACAGCATGAATCACAAGAGATACTTTTACTACACTGTCAGTCTTTTCTGTAACATTAAAAGGGAACTGATGTGAGCAAAGTAGATTCACACGCGATTACTTAACCTCTTTTCATTCCACATGGCTTATCAAACCATCACAGTAGCTAAGAGTCACATGTGGGTATATACACACCTGCATGGTCATTCCCAGAAAAATCTCCCCTTAGGTTTTATTGCCAAGCATGATATTATATGGCATGGGCTATCCCTTTGGTCAATCTAGCTCAGCTGCCCAGGTTGAGTCCTCGCCCAACTTCTTGCCTATCCCAGCCTACTTGCTGAGGGCAGGCGGGCAGAGCAAGAAAAAGAGAAAGCCTTGGTGCTGTGCAAATAATGCTCAGCAACAGCCAGCATACTGTTTTAGTCACAAATCTGAAACACAGCACCATGTGGGCTGCTATGAAGAAAATGAACTCCATCTCAGACGTACCCAGTACACAGGTGCATTTAGTCTTCAGCAGACAACAGTTGGAAATCACCACTCCAGCTCTTAATGGCTCACCAAGAGACTCAACTGAAAACAAAAAATAGGCCAAAACAGTAATAAAAGTTATAAAATAAAATAATAACAGGAGTTAGTTATATAGAGAGAAGAAAATATTTTTCTTGACCTTCCCAGTAACAAATCAGTAACCACCCTTGCTCTGCAAGAGCTTTGAGATGAAAGAAGGTGCAGAAGGGAAGATGAAAGAAACTGAAATTCCACGCATTTTTCATCTCTGTCATCTCTACACACAGCCACTCTATCAGCAACCCCTGGTTTTCTCCCACATGAAACAGATCATGAAATTTTACTTTCCCTCAGACTCCTGCACGACCACATACGGCAGATTATGATACAAACCCACATTGCCAAAATACAGGGTACCGCTGTTCATCAGATCTGGGAACATTAACATTATTCTCCTATAAATAAGAACAAAGACTCCCTAGGCAGGACAGGAACATCCTTCTTGTCTATGCTATGTCTCTCTTACAGATGGAGAAAGGACTTCGCTTCCTCTGGCTGTCAATCTGGTTCCTCTCACAAGCATTAAAATTCACTTCAAAGTCTGAATAATAAGTATTGCTGACCCTTCCACACTGATAAAAACAAATAAATGTCAGTCAGACACCAGTTTAGTCACACAGGTAAACTTTTTTCTAACCACACTGCACAGATTTGTTCTTTAAACTAATCAGAATTCAAACAGAACAGAAATCAAATGTCACCCTGCCACACCAACATCCATCAACCACAATGATTACATCTGCATCAATCATTTGATATAATAGGAGTAAAGTCATGATAACAGAACGTTGTCAAAAGATCTGGAATTGGTCTTCTATTTAGTATTCCATCATAAAACATCTACAAGATTATTTCAAAGGCAGCAGTGCCTGCTTTGAAAATATGAGACAGCTTGCTTCAGCATTTTCCTGGCAGCAGACCATTATTCAATGACAGCATTCTACTATGAAGAAGTAACATTACTGATTTGAGTTTTATAAAAGGGGAGGGCATTGTATTTTCTGTTCCATCAATTTTTAAACTAGACCTGAAAACTAAACAATTACAATGCTTTCACATATACAGCCTGCAACTGACCTGAAAAGAACCTTATCATTCAGCAGAAGTGTTATATCAGATAGTCCACTAAGTTCATTCCAGTGTCTCCTTTACTTTGGCAGTCCCATTGTCTCTTGGGACTCATTGTGACTTTGTCTCTTCCTCTGTCTAATTTTGCCTTAAACACCTCACTACTTCATTCCCAAGTACCGGTTCTCTGAAAAGGGTAGTGCTACCTGAGGGTTACATACATGAAAATAGCACACACTGGTATTTCAAAACGTGAAGATGTCTTCCCAGTTTACAGGTCAGACCAAAGTCTGATACCTGATTATGCTTTGTGGTGCTAAAAGGCCATCAAAAATTCTGCATACAGAGTGCGTATCTTGCAACCAGCACTGCAGCCCATCAGTCAGAAACAAAGATCACACCAGAGAAAACAGAGCACAAACAATACAGAAAGTATCCCCTTTCTGTACATCAGGGATAATCTCAAAGACTGTACATCACTGCCACTTTAATCAAAGTGGAAGATCTTACTCAGAGTAACCTTTCTGTGCATCAGTCACCTTAGTGAGCACGAAAACCCTTAACTACAGCTAAAATTACGCTTCTTTTACATGGGAGGTATTGCATGAAAATGATGAAGACAGCTAGTAAAACTAAAAAGACTGAAAAACAGGCTTTTAGATCCACCACTACAAGGATGAAGACCATGGAGACCTTGGTTTGGAAAACCATTTAATGTTAAAACAAAACTAACAGTGCAGATCAGATGTGCAATATCTGTTTGGACTTTATCAGTCTAATGAAGTTTTTTGCAAATAGTACTGAGAGTAGTAACAGTTTTACCCAGATACTGTGGCTCATAAAATCCATTAATATTCCCACAAGAGAGTTTGATAGAACTCATAGCCTGCGAGGAAGCCAAGTCATGGCACGTGAACCTTGACCCTCACTGGTCATTGCTCATTTATTCATTACAAGAGTCATTCATGACTGAATTACTCAAAACAGGACCTTATATCAATATGTAAACCTTCAGGAGGTTGAAACCAGCCTTCATTACTAACTCAGATTTGTTAGTGTCTTCACAAAGCTGAGTAGGAAGAACAGCAAACGATATAAATGCAGATGCAATTTTTACTTCCACAGACATCTCTGCCTAGTCAAGCACTTAACCTGGATGTGAGTGCACCCTTAGAACCATTTTCTTGAGTAACTACAATACAGCAATGAACTTGCCTGCAACGCTTTTTCTAACAAGTAGTTACTTTGATCATACTTACGGGTCATACTTTTGTAAATACATAACTTCTAATATATGCATTCTTTCAGGCATGATACTTCAACAGCATACAAATCATGTTTATCATGCACATGTTTAGCTGGCTTACCAGTCAATGACAATTCCTTTAATTAGTATAAGCTCATATTTGCAGCAAGTACACTACAGATGTTACTCTCTTGAGAAATAGATAATTTAAAAAAAAAAAAATCACAAAAACCCCCACTAATTTAGAAGGCAAATAAAACATTTTCTGCCAAAGGCCATGACACTATTAAATAATTGACCATAATTGCCAAAATTATCAAATCACATTTTCATAGCTGTGCTTCAATTAGTGAACAACCTAAGCCTTTGCAAAATCTTTTTACACATTTATTATGACAATCATATTTTACATGTAAACAGCAGTGATAGTGTTATATATATCTCCACGGAATTATCAAGATTTAAATGGCGAACATTGTATATTTACTTGGCATTTCAGTGAACGTTAGGGTTTATAGTTCTGAGGAAAAAATTGACTTTGGCTTTACTTTAGTCAATATTTATTTCTCCTTTCAATAAACATTGATGTTTGCCTCAAGAGAAGTCAATATCCTATTAATGTACATAACTTGAATAACATTCGGGAATTACTAAACAAATGAGTCAAATTCAGTGGATCAAAGATAGCGAGACAGAGACAGACCTTACCGGTCATTTGTTTAAACTGGCAGTCTTAGCAGAACTACCAGAACATGACATGGAACACCCCTATAAACAAACCCTCCTTTAATCTTCAGCATGCTGGTATTGTAGCCAATTCCCTCTTTGGTACAGCCCGCTTCCCAAATGTTTATGTGCAAGGACTTTATCCTATGCCCTTCTTCAATACTTCCAAAGCTACCTTGTCCTTGAAATGTGCTTTGCTTCAAAGATCATGTAGATTGTAACCACATATTCTTGCGTTTTCCTCATTAAATCTGATTTTCCCAGCTTGTCATCCATGTCCTATACTGGTATCTTCAAAAGTTCTTAAAGGAATTCTGTTTATAATATTCAGAATTTTTACTGGAAGTTCATGCTACAGGACTTCCTAGATAGGGCTCCCATCCCATATGACAATACTTTATAAAGTTTACCACACTTTGCTACTCACATGAGGTAGTAGAGTGAAGAGAATCAGATTTTAGGAGAAAAATGACCTTAAACAGTGAAAATACTTGCAGCTTCTCGCAGATCTCAACAAAGCTGTACTTTAATGGACAAAATTATATGAACAGTTGAATATATGAAATGTTATTATCATATTAAATATTAAAAGGTCAACTGTAGTGACAAACCTTAGCAATCTGTCACAGAGGAAGTGATAGGCACTATTAGCCTATAACAAGCCCATTTGACAAGATGTGATAAAACATTAGAGACTGTTCTTTCCATTCTCTGTATCCTCTTTCTTCTTGCTTGAGGACACTAGCCACAGTTGTATGGTGGATTATGAACTCAGTAGAAACATCTAGCATTATCATGTCACATCAAGTTAGTAATTACTGCTTGTAATGAAAAGCCCTGAATATCTCAAAAAAAAAAATCTTAGAAAACTCACTCTATCACTTTTTTCAAGTGTACTCACAACTTCATATGCAACATGATCATCTGCTAGTGACAAAGTGGAATCTTAAAATGAAGAGCGAAAAATAACTTAATTATAAAATTACATAACTCCATAAGGGTTTATCATTTTGGAGTATTCCATTTCAAGCTGGGAAAAAAATACAATTAAAGTATTTTTTCTGTTAACTTAAGTCCACAGAGAAACAACTTATTTCTGGAGATCTAACTCTCTTGAGAAATAAATACCACAGGCTTTAGCTACTGTATTAGACTTGCACATAGCATGAATATAAGCCGCAGGAAATACTATTTAAAGGTCATGTTATTAAAAGCAAAATTATCATAAATAGGTTCAAAGACTATTTTTTTCTTTCTGAAAAGTATCACTGGAAAGGAAACAGACATACGAATAAGGAGGTACAGCCTTGAACAATTAGCTTCCAACTCATGTTTGTTAGCTTCCTCAGACTTTGTCAAGAAACCCACACTTAAGAGAATGAGAGATGAGGAAACAGATCACATATTGGACATCAAAACAGTTCAAGAGCAGCCTGTTGTTCCTTACCACTTAAGGAAAGAACTTCAGAGTCTGAATTTGAATGCTCACCTTGAGGTCTGTAACAAGCTTTTACCACTTCAGAGAAAAATGATCAGTTTGCTGAAGGTTTAGTGCTTTCCGCCCTCTCCCAGAAGGTGTCTCAGAAAAAGTAACGATCAGCTGGCTGCAATATAATGGCACACACAGCCTCATAAACCAGTTTTTAGTAGGTTGGGATCTCAAAGAGAGACACTGCTATAATTGTATTCTTGTATTTAGTCCTCTTGCAAGTAAATTTAGCAAAACAGCCAGAATTTGAAGGAACACATCTCAGAGCTACAGATGAACTTGGGATAAAAGTAGATGCATCATTGGTAAGGTATGGGGCAGTAAGAAGATGGCAGCAGCTGTATCTGTAGTGTTTTGGTTCTTTGTACAGGTATTATCAGATTCCCAAGCTGTCAATCCAGAAGTACTAAACCTTTCACAAGCCAACCCTTAACCTAATCTTTCACCTATCAACCTTTCTCAAATACTAAATTCACATTAAGTACATTAGGAATGAAAACAACCCTCTATTCTAATAACCAGAAACTGCCAATTAAATCCATAATGTATGGACATTTTCCCCTTGCTTGCCCTTTTTATGCAAAATAACATTGTAGGAGGTTGCGTGCAATACCAACATGTTGATCACTAATTATTTCTGGGTATTTGTCCGTACTGCATTAGATTAATATAGTCCGAAAACTGATTTATTCACTTACGTGTAAATTGCATCTTCATGCATTCACAACTTGTTAGCATTCATAAAAAAGAGATCTAAATTAGAGTTCTTTCCTAGTAAAAATGGGCTATCTTATCCTCAGAAATTAAGAAGCACAGTTAAATGCATTTTTTAAAATATTTACTCTGTATTTGCATGCACGTGACTTGCAAGATTCTATGAATGTTAGTGAGAGCTGCCTTAAACTCTTACAGTGGTAGCCTTTTATGCTTTCTAAACACCTACAGTCCTATGCAGGATTTTGGTGCTCACTGTAAGTTGATCTTTGCAACACTGCTGTGATTAAAGACATCCTTCTTCTAAAACGAAGGTATAGGGTCTGGTTCTAACAGTTGGTGGCAATCGTAGAATTCTGATCCCTCTCTCCCTGTCAGCAATATCAAACATGCAGAGTATCACATTTGTACTAAAAAAAACCAAACAAAAACACCCAAACACACAAAACCCTTAAAGATACAGATTCAATAATTAGTAAATTTATATAACACTGAAGATTAATTTTATGCAAATTTCAACATTTTCTACCTATCTTTCCAGAAAAAATGTATCATTATTAAAAAAATTAACTACTTTCACATTTGGGCACCAAAACTATTCAAACAGGTAAATTTCAAACTATATAACAAGCAACAGACACTACAGTAAGTCATCCAAAGCTAAGAATTCACCACATACAACTGCAATTATTTCAGGTTAAGTTTTGGCCCTTGCACCAATTAAATCACTAATAACGTTCACTATAATCACTGTTGAAAGAAATAGGAGAGGAAACTACAGAAAGCTTTACTTTCTTCCCCTAAATCAGATTTTTGAACTGAAGGTACATCAGAAACAAAAAATATCTCTATGGCCATGATAGTTGATTGAAATTACATGACTGCAACAATATATTGCCCCCTTTTGCTACTGACCAAGGAGAAGATAGGGTATTGAGGTTAAAATGTATTAACAGCCAGTATGGAAATTAAAGCTGAAAAATTAGGCACTGAGCTTCCACACTAACTGTATAACTTTACTTGAACAAGGAGATATTTAAGTTTCCACCACAATATGAATGACATAGGAGAGGATGGCTGTATAGAGCACAGACCAGGGGAATACATCAAAGCCTAAAAATCTATTCCCAAGAACAGAATGAATGAATTGGAAAGATTACTCAATAAAAGCATCTTTACAAGAGGTCTAACAGACCTCTTTTCTCTGTCTTTAACAAGAATGCTACAAAAAACACATATGAAAAGTCAAATCATATGCAACCCCGATACCCCATACAAATGACTGCTAGTGTAAGAGCATCTCTGTCTTTAACAAGAATGCTACAAAAAACACATATGAAAAGTCAAATCATATGCAACCCCGATACACTAGCAGTCATTTGTATGGGGTAAGAGCAATGGTATTTCATTCTAATACAATTCATTATCTTTTAGGAGGTGCTGCCACCGATTGTAGCAGTACCCAGTAACAGTTATTAGCTACTCAAATAGCAAAATAAAGAATTTTCAAGAAAGAAGGATATTTGTTATAGGCAAAGAATAGTTGTAACTATTATCAACAACAGAGCTGAATTCTCCAAAAGTATCAAGAGTATGTGCAGATTATTAGTGCACTATGAGTCTTGGTTAACAGCACATACGTATAGACATCCGTAAACCTCTCAACTTCCTCACTAGCTGCTTAAATGGAACAATAAGTGATTTTACTGAAGAGATATTTTAAAGTGTTTAAGGATTATTTGATCACCTTAACACATTACAGGAGCTAAATGCAATGAAGTGAAAATTTCTTTTTTTAAGTGTCCTACAGAATGTGATAAACTGTTTCACAGTGATAATGCTCTAATACATAATTTTTTGATCAGTATAGGATAATACAGACTTCCAGTTCCCCAATATCAAATTCAGAGATTGAAAAAATAAAAGATAAACTACTGAACTCCTATTTTAAGTCCTAAAAAAACTGTGTAGAATGATCCATCAAAACTTTTGTGAATGTCATTTGCACCTTTTGTTTTGACTGAATAATGCAGCTTGATAAACAGGTATCTGTTGGGAGACTTAAGTTCAGT
Source organism: Cariama cristata (assembly GCF_000690535.1). Lineage (NCBI taxonomy): Eukaryota > Metazoa > Chordata > Aves > Cariamiformes > Cariamidae > Cariama > Cariama cristata. The sequence continues at coordinate 5,255 of NW_009624955.1, read as the reverse complement.
TATGATACCCTGGATTCTGTTCTGCCTTGTGCATAAAATTGTTTTGGGCCATGTCACCAGCCAACAAGCTGTGAACCCAGTTTAGCATATCACAGATTCAATGTGGTATCAGCTAAAGAAATAAGGAATATCTTCTTTATTTCAATTAAAAAATAATTTTTAGTTGTTTTGGAGTTTTGGGTTCTTTGGACTTTGTGAGATCGGAATGGAATTCTAAACAATATTTTTTAAATTGTTTAAACAAAAATAATTTTAAACACATACCAACTCAAACTATTACAGACCAATATTTCAATGTGGTACACTGAGTTCCACTGATTTCAGTGGATCAGCCCTCAAAGTAAGCAAAATATGATCAGATATGAAACATACAGAACCGTTAGGAAAAACAGTAACTAACTCAGAAGGAACAGAAGGCATGAAGAAAGAGATTCTGACTGAGGTATGTGTATCAGGTACGTGGGCTCATCCTCATCTATCAGAGAGATGACGACTCAGGTTGCAAATTAAATTCCCTACAGAACAGCCATTTTAAGCCATACCAATGTCTGACTTGCAGATGAGGCTCTTGGCTCTTGCTTCAAAAGCTACTTCAAATCAGAGCTTTGAATAAGAAACACTACACTAGGTTTGTTCGCAGTAAAATTATCTTCCACTGGTTCTTTCAATATCTGATCATTCCTATTCAAGCCAAATAAGAACAGAGTCTCTCCAAACATCAAGCAATGTTGGACCTGTCCAGCAAGCATCAGTCACACTACAGAGACTATAAAAAAAACCTGAATCTTGCAAAACGTCTGTTTCTGTCCTATTGCTGAGATAACCTTTTGAAGGAAAATATTTTTGACCTTGAAGTCAGTCAGTCAGCTATTGCATTTCTTTTAGTTGTGGTTCTATGAAAGGGTCACAATCAGGTGAAAGAAGTCTGCTTGAAATACTTGCAATAACAAATGCTTACAAACCAAACTGTTTCTGTCTGGCACTGTTTAACTCATGCAAGGACTTAAATTTACTTGGTTTAGGTGAAGGGAGATCAATGTCAAGTCCACTGGAATCAAGTTGGGAGTTGTATTTTAGCTTTTTGTATCTGCCAAATCGCAATTCTTTTTCCTTTTCCTTGTTCACTAAATAGCATCTAAATGAAAGACATGAAAAAGCATAGGTGGTGCAGGGAAATATTCATAGTAATTTAACTTTGTTGCATTTCCTATTTTTAGCATTATTGTATTTGTGTATATATACAAGTATATTGTTTAATTTCATATTTGATAAAAATAGTCCATTTGCTTTCTCCTGCAGTTTAATTTCAGTGGTGTTTACTGACTGTGGCAGAAGTGTACTTCGCTCACTCAATATTCTTTGCCTGGTGCTTTAATATCCTACTTTTTACTAAATAGTCTTTTTACATTTTCTTGCGATTTCCATATTCCAAACAACTGTTTGGCACAAGGCGTTTCACCAAGTAATTACATTAGGCTGCTCCTTGGCTACTGGCTCTAAAAAAATTTAAATTTTCAAGATTAATGGGTTTTATTTATTATAGCTCCAAATGCTTCATTGTCACAGTTTAGTAAATTTCTAGTCCTTCATGTCTCTATTGGAAAGAAAAAAAAAATATCACTGCATTGTTGACCAATTTTTATTTGTATCTGCACAAACACTTTTCTTACTACATGAAGTAGTTTTCCTTATTCCAGGGGAAAATGCCAATGCCTCATATTCCCCAACAGGAAACAAAATCATTTGCTTCTCGTAATTTGCACTTGTATTTCCAGATTATTTAAAAACCTAAATACCTTGGTATGTGCCACAAGACTTGGATCAACATGCCATCTTCAGGTTGTATCATGCATGTGTGGTAAATCTGTTATAAAAGTGTCAGATCAAATTCACCCACTGCTGATCGACTACTAGACAAAATGTTTTTATTAGAGATAACTAACAGCTCACATAACACATACACATCAGTTAACTCACAAACTGCAAGATCGCCTCAAAAAGCATGATATTTGGATCTACCTTAAAAAGGCTGGCAGTCACCTAACAACTCAAAAAATCTTTCAATAGTTTTATTTAACTGGTCTTCACTGCTAAATACTGTAGCTTCATTATGAACAGCTACTCTTGCTTTGCCTAAGGGCTGATGCTCTCCTACGGCATTCTCATGCTATTTTAACCCCTGAGCTTAAGGAATAAAGGGATAGGAAACAAAGTCACAACATCAAGCATCACTATAGTGGTGTCTGGGTGCTCTGCTCATTACGTGGCAAGAGCTAAATTCCTTAGACAAAAATAGCACGTTGGGAAAACAGATGCTTCCAACTTCCTTCATTTCTGCTGTGGAATATCTTATTCATGGTGAAAGACACGTTTTCCTCACCTCAGATTATCACAGTCAGGCATCCAGCACTCAGATAAGTATCACCATTTTCTGTTTCACTTGGTAACATATCAAAACCTTTGTATTTGTCCACACACATGTATGTTCAAAATAGCTGCATGCAGAGAGCCTGGCAGAACTCCCTGCAAGGAAGGTACCACCTCCAAAGTGGGAAGATGACACTGAGCAGCAGGCAAACAGAGTCCCTCCATGTTCTGCTCCTGCTAAATCCTGAGCTCAGCAGGGACTCTGATCACCTGTAACTCACATCAGGCAGACTTAATCTTGAAATGTCAGGTTTTTCAAGACAAACTGTTCTATCCACTGCTTATGTGCATTGTCCAGCATAGAGAATGTCAACTTCAGTAAAGACTTTTAGATGCTGTTGGACTATGTATCTTGAAGAAAAAGGATTAATCTGTCTCCCTCATTTCCCTAAGGGTCTGTACAACTGACATTTTCATACAAGCGAGGGAAATAATTCTTCAGAAATTACTTAAGTTGCACAATTGCCACAACTTGCAAAGGATCAAACATCTATAGGCTATAAAACAAAGTTTCCTACCAAGGCCAGCATTAGAACTAACATTTCTTGGTCATTAGGAATTTTGATACCATTTTCCACTCAACACAAAATATCATATAAGGTTACAAGAATTTTAGCTAACACCATCCCCCAAGAAAGAAAAAAAAACCACAACAAGAAAACACACACACAAAACACACACCAACCCACCCTGACTTGGAAAAATATGCCCTAAACTACAAAAATGCAACAATTTGCTGATATGGAAAGGAAAATAGCAGGCTGTTGGAGATTGGTAGGGAATAATGCTCCTGAAAAGGAAAGGAACAAGCTGAGAAAGAGCACTTACTGCTCTCTTCTCTGACTTGCACTCTGTCTTCTGTATTTCTATGGGTAAGTAGTTAGGCAGAGTGTTTGTAGCTCAGCATTGTGATTAACTGAGTTTTCAACTCCTAGGACAAGGCAAGTACCCAGAAGGTGTGGCTCCACCACAAAACCGTAAAATCACATCTAACTGTTCTAGGTTTGCACGAGATATCCGTAAGCCTGGACAGCAGCACCAGATTTACTTTCACTTATCAAAATCCAACTTTGACAGTAAAAGCTCTCTCCCATCTGCATTCATCCATACTTACTATAACATTATAGTTTTGAGGAAAAGTGCAGTAAAGAGTAGAAAACAAATGCAAAACCACAATCTATTAAATAACCAACAGTATAAATAATAATTATGTTCACTACATTTGCTATAACACATAAGTTGTGTTATTTCAGTGAAAAACATTCTCCTCACTGAGAATGGAGCATTTATAAAAAGCGGTAAATCAATGAATTATTAGCTTAAGTGTACAGAGAAAGATTACTCAGAAATTATGTAGCTTTTTTCCAGCCTTCTTGAATATCACAATATGCAACATTTACTAGATTTACCCAGAGCTGTGTATTTAATTAAGGTTGCATCCCTCCCATACTTGAGTGCAGCTTTCAGCTTAGTGGTTAAAAAGATATTCAGTAGCTTCCACATTCAAGGGCCCATACTACCTCTTGGAAGTGGATTTTAAGATAAATACTGGTAATGAGAGTAGCACAAAGAGGTTAGTTGTATCATTAATCTTGTCAAATTCCCTGCACCAACAGTCATGAATTATCAGATAATGAAATAGAAGGCAGAGTAAAATACTGGTTTCAGCTTTACTCGTGGTAATAGATAGAAGATTCTCAGCTGGGAATACAAGAGAGGACAGAGGTAAGAAAGGCTTGCATTTTTTCCAGGGGCTTTTTGAAGTGTAATAATATTTAGCTAGATAGATGGCATCAAAAACAGTGTTTTAAGATTGTGTGTGCTCAGTATATACAAATTAAGTAAACATGTAGAATGTGCACATAATATTCAGAAACCAATCACCCACAAAACATGAGAATATTCCAGATATTGTAGTGTTGCAGTTACCTTCGCAGAGCTTCAGTACTTCAACTTTCAAGCCAGAAACAGTAACTTACAGAAGCTAACCCACAGAGCATGCATGATTGCAAACTATACAGGTGTTTGAAACGGGCAATGAGTGTAGAATCAGGCCTCTACATTGCATATTAAAGCAAAACACCGTTCAGGCCATCTTGGTCAGTACTACTTGTCTATCTATGAAAAATTAATAAGAAACCCAAGGTTGTACAAAAGAGGTAGTAGCTCGGTATTACTCATTTGCTTAATGAAGGCAATAGACATTTAGAAAAACAAAAAACACCAGGGAGAAGCAAATAGCACTTCATAATGAAATATAAAACACTTGATAAAACAATTCTAAATTGAATTTGAACACATCACATCTCAAAGTCTTAAAAGAAGAAATATAGGCAGTTGTGATACTTGCTAAAGCCAACAGAAAGGATGGGTCCTATACTGAGATGTTAAAGATAAATAAATAAATAAAACCAACATAATCTATTCTAGTAGAAGATAGAACGTTCCCAAAAGCATCCACTCCATACAATGGTTAATAGCTACAACCAGCCTCTGACATAAATAAGTATGTGAATTTGTTAGAGTTAAGTAAGTTCCTCGAAATACCACAATACAACCATTTAGAACTGTGGTGGGTTGACCCTGGCTGGAGGCCAGGTGCCCACCAAAGCTGCTTTATTACTGCCCTCCTCAGCTGGGCAGGGGAGAGAAAATACAAGGAAAGGCTCAGGAACAACAAGGAGAGATCACTCACCAATTACCATTATGGGCAAAACAGGCACAACTTGAGGAAATTAGTTTAATTTATTAACAAATTAGGGTAATGAAAAATAAAAAGTAAATATCAAGACACCTTCTCCCCACCCTTCCCTTCTTCCCGGGCTTAA
>NW_009624954.1:9319-11368 GCF_000690535.1 Cariama cristata | reverse complement strand
GAAGGGAGAATTTGAGCAAACGGAGGAGGAGGACATGGGCTGGGGTAAAAGGTACAGGCTGCATCCCAGCAGCTTTGGGGTAAAGGTACCGCCTCCGGGTTTACATCCCGGGGAAGGTTCCCTGGTAATGAGGAACCCGAGAGGGGAGTGTGGAAGGGGACGGAGGGTGGAGACCGGGGGAAGCGGGAGAGGAGGGGGACTTCAGCATCTTGCCAGACTTCGGGATCTGCCCTTTGTCTTTAACCCTTTCTACTCCACGAGGAGGAAACCAGCCCCTTCCCCTGGCAAAACCACCTCCCTCCCTACTCGGGGCTGCTGTCCCCCCATCAGTGGAGGGGCACAGACCTGCCCCAAGGGATAGAGGTAAAAATCCCAGCTGCCCTTACCCTCTGTCCCTCTGTCTCAGGGAGGGTGAGGAGCACCCCATTCCTCCCCCCAGGGACTCACCAGGGCATCTCCGTCCCCTTCTCTTGGCCTTCTTCCCCTTAACTCCCTTCCCTTCACCTCATCCAGCTCTTTTACCCCCATTTCCACACCTCTGAACCTCTTTTACCCCCAAAAAACCCCAAAAACTTCTGGGGGAAGGAGAAAAGGGAGCAAATTGTTTGTTTAGGGGAAGTGAACAGCAAGCCCTGGCTGTGGCAGAGCGCAGAGAACCAACCTCTCCTCGTCCCCAGCCAGCACTGCAGTATTGCTGGCCAAAGGCATCTGTGACATCTCCAGTTAAGCAGGGACTGGAGCAAAGGGGCAGCTGGGGCCTGAAATGTGTGTTTTTAGCCGACAGGCGGCTATGCTGGATTAGCACGGTGCATGCTCCAAATGGAAATCTCACCCTTTCTCTCTCCAGCCTTTCAGGAGTTTGGTTGGTTGGTTTATTTTCCTTCAAGAACGCTTCCCTGCTCCTCCGAGTCTCCCAGGGATTTCTTCTTCACTTCTCTTTTCTAGCTTCTCTTTCTCCAGCTCTCGTGGGTGCAAGAAAGAGAGCTGAGAGCTTTTGTGGGAACCACAGGGTTCTTGGCAAAAGGAACCCACACAAAGCACCAGGTCCTGCCCCTGTGAGCCCCATGGGGCAGCTCTGCCATACCTTTAGGGTGGTGGGGGAAGTGGGGGGCACTTGTCTTCCCTGTCCTGTGATTGGGGAGGTCAGGCAAGTCAAGGTGCAGCTAGCATCTCTCTTGTGTTGTAAGGCAAAGAAGCTCAGCACAAAGAAATACCAGAAAGTACCACTGACAAAACTAAACTTATTTCCAACCCCTACTTTTGCAACAGGGCATGATGGAAATCTCATCTTTGTGGAGAGGCTGGGGAACCAGGCTCGATGCAATGAAAAATTTCACTGCAGCCCATTTCTATGCAGTCCTAGGTAGAGAGGTCTGTGAATCCCCAGACCCTTATTCAACAAGAATGTAAACATGACCCACACCTTAAAAACATAGAGAAGAGAGGTCCGATCTCCCCGTTTCTCACTCACTGTGTGCCCTCCAGGGAGAACCAGGGGTGGGCTGCAAGGGTGAACAGGGCGTATGAGGATTTGGGGTGTGCACTTGGCTGAGATAATGAAATGCAATAACTCATCTGGTCTCTTTGATTTTGCATATCTGTGAAGTGATTAAGAGGAAATAACTTTACCACTATGCATGGGGATCTGTGAAACTCACTGCTGCAGGATACCTCCCAGGGTAAAGAAGTCCATTTGCAGAGCAAGAGGTGCTCTCGACACATCAGATGTCTTAAACTCTGAGTTTGGGGAGAAAGATACCCTTCCTTCCATCCTGCCAACATAACTGAAACATGTAATCCCTGGGGACAATGCCCTATTTTATACCAGTCTACCTCTAAGTCAACTGGTTCGATCAGTCTTTAGGTCATTTTCCATTCTGGCTCACGCACATGGTCCCAAACGGTCAGGGGAGAGGATAGAACACCCCCCTCAAAAGCATTTGTGATGTTGGGTCTGGCAGCAGGAAGGAGTGATGGACCCCCAAGTCTAGTTGTTCACAGCTCCTCTTCCTCACCAAGCTTTGCACTGATCCTGATCTTTCCTCTTTC
>NW_009624954.1:4615-9309 GCF_000690535.1 Cariama cristata | reverse complement strand
TCTTTCCCTCTCCCTGCCTAGGAAGGGAAAGGGTGATGAGTAGATGATAGTGAAGTCCTCCTGCTGTCTTCCCGTTCCATGTCAACCACTGAGATTCACTGTGGTTCCAGCCCCCTTTACCCCCTTCCCCACACCTCCTCCACATGTGTCCATTCCCCTGACAAACACACTCTTGTGGGGGTCACAGGAGTTTGACCCATCACTCTTGGCCAGGACATGGAAGGAGAGGGACCCTCAGCCCTTCCTTTCCAGCCTGCAGGCAGCGACCCCTGCCCTGCTCCTCAGCCCATATCCTGCACCACTCAACAGAGATGTTGGGCTCTGGGTGCATCCTCCTTTGGTTCTGGGGGTTTAAGTGTGGAGGGTAAGAGATGGAGGGACACATCAACCCAGTTTGCCAAGGGGTGAGCTTCAGAGAGACCCTCCCTTTACAAGGGGTGGGGGAGAGGAAAGGGCCAAGTCATCATGTGTGAAAGTGTTTACCCTCCAACCCAACACTAATTCTGCAAAATCTCCCCTCCAGCCAGACCCACAGGATGAACGGGACACCCTGAATGCTCCAGGACACTTCAGGGAGAAACTTCAATCTTCTTTTTCCTGATCTAGCCCAGGGATCTGCGAATTGGCATCCCCTTCCCACCGCTGTCCTAATCTTGGGGTTTGTTTTCCAGACTTTTCATGTTTGCCGTTCCTGGGTGTCCATGGAGAGCTTGGCAAGACATTGCAGAGTCGTCTTCTGAAGGCTGCAATGGAAAGGCCAAAAGCTGGTGGAGATCCCAGGAACCAGAGACAGAGAACCAGTAGTCTGAGGATAAAAGCAAAATGAACTTGGGGGGGGCGGAAAGGAGATTATTCTAACGATCAGGAATCTGAAGATGCTTGTCCTAGAGGGAGCTGCATTATATCTGCTGGCATTAAGGTAGGGCACAGAGTGATGCTATTGCCAGTGGAGTCAAAACCGGAGCATCCGAAACGGTCACATAAGAGGAATCTCTCTAATAAAGTTCTCAGCTCTTCCTTATCCTTGTTTGGAAACTGTATTCACAAAAGGGAAAGTACCGAATACCTTCTAAAAATAGCAATGGTAATAATAATTGTGACATCTTTCCCCACAGTAGCTATTGGAAACTGCTAGCCACTTTTTAAAACCTTGGTTAGCACAAAAGGTTTCTTTGATGGTGTAAAAGCAGATTCATTTGCAGGGCTCGCCTTACCAATGTGTTTCCCAAGCAGAGCCATAGATGGCAGTACGTAGTATTTACGGAGTTGTTTCCCCAAGTAAATCTCCTTATTTTAGCAGAAAGTGAGAGAATTTCATTTCCTTGTAGTTACAACGCACTCAGAATGAGAACTCCTAAATCAACAGAGAAAGTGGAAGTACACAGCAAGAAAAGCCTCCTTGCCTGCGTATTAGCAAACAGAGCTTGAAATGTAAAATACCTCTGTTTTGCATAGGATTGCCTATCCCCTTTCACAGGGATGATGCCTAGAGAGTTGAACATGAAAACAATTTTCTGTACTGAAAAAAAGTTTAAGGTATCTCAGCTGGCTGTCACAAAAACCTGAAATAAACTCAAAATCCCACGATCACTTTCACAAACCAGCAGTTAAGCATAACACGTGAATTAAATTCAAGCCAGCCAAAATACTTTATTTTATTTCAACTTATGTTCTGCTTTGTTATTGCTCTAATATCATCAGGTTAGCTTTCAAAATAATTTTGAAGTAATGATGTTTGGGGTTTTTTTTCTCAAAAATACCAACACTTCTTTTCTCCTTCTTATAGCAAAACGTTCCTTTTCCACAAACTGAAGTCTAATTTCAATGAACTGACACTTCTAGCCCAAAACCAGAGTGAAGAACCGTACTGAAGAAATATGCTACTTGTTGCAAGTTCCTCTCTCTTCTTACTGGGTATTTGGTGTATTGAAGCTATGATGTGAAGGGACTTTATTAATTGAAGCTTAGTGTAAAGAAACTCCTAAGCTTCCTGACTACATGAGTACTGGTTTTGCCTCAGATCTGTTAATCTGACAGAGTCAGGGAAAACTCACATATTCTTTGTCCTTACAGCAGAATCAATGACCTTTACACCTGAAGTTAAGTAAAAAAAAAATTTGAAATGGAGAAAAAAGAAATATCTTCTGCAGGAACACTCCCTCTTTCCACATTTAAAATTCCCTGTAGCAATGAGCCCACTAAAAGGTGGCACCTCCACCAGTCATTCCTAAGTAATCCCAGCTAGCAAATGACCAAACCTGCAAGTCTTCTTCTTGCCCCTGTGTTCCCAGCACCCAGGGACTACATCTCAGTTGGTTTACACACAAGGATCCAAGTCAGGTTTTCACTGATGTCAGAAAAGATAAACAAAAAAAAAATCTCCAAAAGCTCACACAATGCCATGTTTTCAACCTCATTTTGCAGGTTCAAGCAATTCAAATCATTTCCCAAGTCTAATTCTTGCAAGGCCAAGTTCTTCCAGGCTACTACAGAAACTAATGGAATTGGAGAGCGATCAGCACCTTTTAGGATCTGTTCCTTTGATGCTCACACGAACGAAAATCTGTGGTTTTCCCATAGCTGTATTTGACCCAAGCATGTTTTCTACGTGCTGAAATCAAAGGTTGATGCTGTAACTATATAGCTTGTTTAGTCTAAGCATGTATTCTATATGCCGTAATACAAGGTTGATCCCATAATGTATAGCTTATTGAACTGACCTTGGAAGTCCTTCATCAGAAGGTGGGACTAATCCTGAATAAGGGAAGAAAAAAAATGACCTTAAGAATAATAAAACATTCACCCAAACTCAGCCCCACAACCTTTGTGTTTGGTTTCTTTTTCCCCCCAGCTGTAATTATAATGTATGCTGGAACATGTCTGTTTATGACAATGGAGAAGCCATTTATCAGACAGCTTATCACTGTATCCTGCTGTAAATCATCGAGATCAATTGGAAAAGCCTGGCGGTTGAGCCATTAGGTACCAGTGTACAATTCACTCCTCGATGCTACCTGTGTTCATTTCATAAATACTCTGCAGAGGCTTCCAGCAAAGTTCAAAACTTCTGCACGTGCAATGCTATTTCTAAATGCAATGACCTGTGATTTATTTCACTTTTTGAAGTCCACGTGCTATTTTAGAATTTGCCCTCTCCCCTCATTGATTTTTCTTTGGCTTTCATTTCAGAGATCAGCAATTTGCATTGGGCAGTACCCTGTTTTATTAGCAGTGTCACCGCAGCCAAATTCTTCAGTCCCAGAACACCTCTCTCGAGCAAGGCAATTCCTACACCCCACACTAGCAAGGGAGAACGGCAGCATATGGCGGATAAATGCTTTGCCCCAGGTCGTATGTGAAGTCTGTGGCAGAGGAGGCAACTGAACGCGGATTTTCCCAGGCATACTTTGACCATAAACAGTTGTGAGAATTATTATGATGACTGAATTTTTTACCTTCCTTTTCGACAGAAACATGTCATGATCATAGAAACATAGAATCATAGAATCATAGAATCGTTATGGTTGGAAGAGACCTCAAAGATCATCAAGTCCAACTGTATTCCTAATGCTACCATGCCCACTAAACCCACTAAACCATGTCTCAAAGTGCCACATCTAAATGTTTTTTGAACACCTCCAGGGATGGTGACTCCACCACCTCCCTGGGGAGCCCATTCCAATGCTTAATGACTCTTACAGTGAAGAAGTTCTTCCTAACATCCAACCTGAACCTCCCCTGGCACAACTTGAGACCGTTTCCTCTTGTCCTATCGCTAGTTACCGGGGAGAAGAGACCAACTCCCACCTCTCTACAACCTCCTTTCAGGTAGTTGTAGAGGGTGATCAGGTCTCCCCTCAGCCTCCTTTTCTCCAGACCAAACAACCCCAGCTCCCTCAACCACTCCTCATAAGACTTGTACTCCAGGCCCTTCACCAGCTTTGTGGAAATGATGTTGCATGAGTCCTTCTCTGCTTTCTCTGTATTACTATCCTAAAGTTTTAAGATTATTCCCTTTGAACAGAGTTCAGCAACCGTTTTGTTATTGGTGCTCTTCTAGGGGACACTTTTCTCCCTTCTCACAGCTGTTTCCTTTAACCTGAAAATAAGTCACTTTAGACAGAAAGAACATGTTTTTCTCCCTCTGAGTGTTGAACATAACATCGTGACTTGTGCATAAAGCCTGTTTCAATTACGAGCAACTTTCCTCTGTCCTGTTAAACTTAAACCTCTGTGAAATCCATATGTACTCAGGGACAGAACAAGAGAACAAAATTAAATGTTTAAATAAGCTTAAGGGACATAGTCAAGTCATATTAACCTCAAAATACACAAGGAATGTAACTGTTGTATGGGGTTTTCTCTACTGCTTTTTTTTCTTTTCCTTCTTATTTTGAATGGCCCTCAAGTTTTGTAGCCCACTTTACTGCTAGAAATGAATACAACTGCTGCAGTTTGAGTGAAACCTAACTCATTATTTTCGTTACGCACTTTAATGGAAAGCAAGACCATTTGCACTCAAGGACCTTCACTCTCTTCCCAGCATTTTCGACCTTATCCGAGGGAGATCACAGACTAGAAACCATCTCCTCTCTGGTTAGAGAGTTTTTGGGTTTAGATGCAGCCTTTGGAGGCTGCTGGAAAATTTGGAAGGCCATCCGAAAGGCTCGTAAGAACCACCGATGTGCCATTTA
>NW_009624954.1:0-4601 GCF_000690535.1 Cariama cristata | reverse complement strand
GGAAAAGCTGCTTACCTGCTCTGGAAAACATGGACCTAAGGAGATTAAGACAAAGAGAACATTCATGGTCCAGAAGCATGGTGATGGAGCAGATAACCCTGGGGTCATTTCCAGCAAAAACTATATCCCCAATCCTGCCTCACATTGATCAAACTTGGCAACATAACCTGAAAGACCACCTGCTGATTGCATTTTTCCTTTCCCTCTTCATAAGCGACATTTGCTTTATATATTTCCTTTAAAGAAATCTGTGCTATTCCGAGGATCATTTAATATATAATGAACCATGTTTGTTTGCTTGTTTGTTTGTTTTCTTTCTAATAAGAGTGCTTTTACATCAAGACCCACATTTACAGTCAGATATTGCAAATTTTCTTCCCTGTCTTCCCATTCCTCACCACACAAAATTCTTGCAGGACTACAGAGAGTGTCTGAAGATGATCAACTGATGTAAATCTGGGATCAACAGAACAGGCTGAAGCCCATGCTGAGGTATCCATTGGTGCTGGAGCCATGAGAAAGCAGAATAGACTTGACTTTAATTTGTTTATTTGGAGCAGAGGGTGAGAAATATGCCCTGTATCAAGGGACACACAAATCTTTCACATACCTTTGGCAGGCACAGGCTTAGTTTTCTGCACTATCAGTGTGCAGGCACATGGGCACACTTGTGTCTGGATCTTTTTGTCCCAAGCACCATCCCAGTTTTCCTGCAAGTCCTCCAGACTTTATCATTGACTCCAATGCAACCCTGCCAGAGAAAGCCCAGGACTTTGTAAAACAATCGGTGAAATGGGAATAAGAATCTCCAGGGATGTTAAAACTCACAAAATCAGCAGCTTCACAGGAGTGTAGGAATGATTTGAAATAATAGGAAGAGACTGAGAACATCCTACTCAATACAGGCGCATATTCTTTCCCTGATTTTTTTTTTTTTTTTGCTTAGTGAGCTGATTTACTTCAAGTTGCATGGAAAACTCTTGCAAGTCTTTCCTGGTGTCACTAAATTATTTGGTCCAATGGCACAATTGTAACATTTTTATGTTCATTATAAAGTGTGGAAGCCAGTCAATGGTGTCAAACACTGCACACTGTGAATGGTCTGGAGCAGAGACCCTCTTTCTGTGCTGCCTTCCTTGAAGCTCTGCTGAAGGAGGGCATAGGCATGACAAAAATTCATATAATACATCACAATTTTAACAATGCATAACTTGTCTCCTGGGTTTACTGCATTCCCACAGGAGGGCTCAGAACTTGTGCAATATTGGCCATGACCTGTTGGTCACTGATGGAGATGTTGATGAAGACAGAAGAGCAGGGACCTGTGTCTTCAGAGCAGACATATTTTTATTCCATCCTTTTGCAGCACAAACCTGATTGTACCGCATAGCTAGAAAAAAACAAACAAACAAACACAGTCTGCAAACAAATGGCCTTACAGTAGCAATGGTCCCACATGTGCACATGAGTATGACCTTACCTTTGCGCAAATATGCTTATATTGGCATATAAGCCCTACAGAGCTGGGAGGTAGGTGATGATGGGTTTACTCTTAGACTTGTGTACCTTCCCTGTTTTCCACCATCGATGGTTCTGCCTTGACACAGATTTAGACAAATTCATGAAGAGCAAATTCACTAGTGCTTATTAAAAAGGGTTTCTGCATGTGAAGCCTTCTGGCTACAGATAGCTGAGATCTCACACAGCCCTTCTTATGCAGAAAGAGAAATGACTGGCTCTAGCATTTACTTGGAAAGGACTGTTTTTTAAAAGGAAGGGCTGATCACTAAACTAGATGACAACCCAAATCAGCCTGAGCTCATAAGAAATTTTAAGCAAGCATAACGCTGCGTCACAAAACTGTTTTGGTTTGGGGTTTTTTTGCAATTTCCGCAAGAATTTGGAACAATAGGTGTTATACCAATCTTCAGTGTCTCTCTTAATCAGAATAGTGCATATCTGCAAACAGGCATCTTTCTTACCTGTTGAGTCAGATACTTTCATGCTAAATATAACTGTGAAACACATGCAGAGTATTGGGTACACAGTGAAAATGTCTCCAGAGCAGAAAAACACAGGGAAAATGCCAAACTAGTCAGTGACAAGCTGGTTTAAACACACACTGGTAGGGCTACAGCTGATTCCCTCTCCTGGGCTGAGAGTCTCAGCAGCACTCAGGACAGGGATGGTTGGAAGAGTCTCTGCAAGAGCGTGACCTTATATCAAAAAGTTTATGGGCAAGGTGGCAGCTGCCTATTTAGCTAGTGTAAAAAGGAGTAAGACTCTGGTAACAGCCTGTCTTCTGGTCCTAACTATCTCTAGCTGCTCGTTCAAAGAAAAGAAACACGAAAATAGAAAGGGAAAAAAAAAAAAAAAAAGCCATATTAGACTAAGCCAGTTACATCTCCTGCCCACAGGGAAGGAGGAAAAAGAGATTGTTACTTCTCTTAAACTCCCTTGTTATTCTCACTTAGGGGAAGCATGCATAGATGCTGTGATGGAGCCTGTTTTTTTCTTAAGTAACTATGCTGTTGTTTGTCAGGCACGGTAGCACAGACAAATGAAGTTGCAGAAGGTGCTGCCATACCCCTGCGGGCACTGTTCCAGAAGCAGCGTGTTCAGCCTACCAAACTACCCTGCTTCAAATCAAAACCCAGACTCCAGCGCTAACCCAATTTGATGTATTTGCAGCATAGATTTCAACAAAGTCAGTTCCGAATATTCCTCTTCCTGAAAGTCAGAACAGAAAGGTATCATCCAAAAGACATGTCTGCATGCATTTGAAGGATGTCTGCCTTACATCATGCTCTGCCCCCAGTTCTAGCAGAAAGCGAAGTCCAGACCTCCTGCTCAACCGTCTGTATTGGTGCTGGGCTGGCTTTTCATAACTGAGCAGAGGGGAACAGGTTCCTCTGGTTGAACTTCAGAGGTTCAGCTGAATCTAGAAGGCTATCAGTCAATGGTCATGATATAGTAGAAGCCCAAGAAATGGTTCATTATCTCTGCAGGATTTACAGACTCATAGGATAATACTAGGTTAATACCAGTTTATCTGACAGTGGATGAAACTCTTCCAACATTAGGATCATCCCTGTCTAATGCATATTAGCCATGACCTGGTTGTTTCAACCCAGTAGTAGCTGAGATTGGAAATCATCTGCAGTGCAGCAAGTCAGGTGCAGGGGACTGTGATCCCTCAGCTGAGACAAGCTCAGCAGCAGCTGCTCCTCGCTTGACTGGCAGAGCAGCTTCCCTCTGGCTTCCCTGGAAGAGCAGCATCTCGTGGTCTCTGCTCCAGATTTGGGGACAACAATGACATCAGAGAGCAGCCTTCAGCAAAAAGGGCAGTGCTGAACACTCCATGGTCAACTCTGGTTAAAGAGATATATTAAGGTGGGAGCAGTAAGTGAAAACTGATATTCACCCAAGACAGAGATTTTAGAAGAGGCTGACTGAGAAAGGTATCAAGTTGGGGTTTCATACGTTCACATCCAGTGTGGAAAACACAGTGAACATGACTAATCCCCAACTGTTTAAATCTGTCCTATCATTATTATTGCTCTGTTGTTATTTCTATTATGTATGTTACTTATTCTCAATTATATTAAAATGTTATCTGGAGATCTAGAGCAATTTCTGGACCCCTCTAGGCACAGATAGTGATATGCTATTTGCTAAACTGAGATGTGGGAATAACCGGTTTTTCATTTTGCTGCCAATTCCGCAAGGTAAGCAAATAAATAAATAAATTGGAGGCGGATCTGAAATAAAACTAAAAGAAAAAAAAAAAGAAAATCGGCTAACTGAAAACGGAAAACAAACAAACAGACTAACAAGCCCAGCATATCTGAGCTTAAATGAATGTTTTCTTCCACCCACAATGAATTTCTTCATGTTGTTTTCAAGCTTTATAATGTGTTCCCTCAGCACAGTAGAAAAAAATCTAAATAGAACATCAATTCAAATTAAAAGAAAATAAAAATAAAAAGAAATGTCTTTTTTTTAGGAGAAAATAAAAGTGAAATGTTTTGATTTTGTTTGAGTTTTTTTGTTTTTCTGCAGATGAAAAAAAAAAATCAACATCCTTGTCGAAAATTCACATGGAGTTTCTGGTAGTTTGGAATCTACTTTTCCAAAAAAAATCTTTCAATTGGAAATTTTTGACTGGCTTATAGCAAGTCTCAAAATAAGCAACTCTGTGTCTGGGGAACCAGAAATGCAGACCTGTACTTCAGGACAACAGTCCACTGATCCTAGTCACAATCCTAAATTTTAAGTCACTAGCAGAGCAAGATGGCATGTAATAAAGAAACCACTTGCTCTGAAATGGCCTAAAATCAGAGAAAAGTAACTTCTAGGGGGTTGCAAAATGCATCCCCCACACACATAAATTCAGTGCCAACTTCTACACTTTAACGAATATCGTATGTTTCTGTAATTGTCAGACACATTGTAACTTTAGGGGTATGCATTATTCCAGTGTGAATCCATGAATCCCTCAGTGTTCATTAATAAAGTAGATTAATAATTAAGTATTCAAGAATCTCTAATAGAGGAGTCATTGTCTGAATTAGGAAATTAATCTTGTCAGAACTCTACTT
>NW_009624953.1:393-3834 GCF_000690535.1 Cariama cristata | reverse complement strand
GCCCTGCTAGCAATGACCAGCCTAGATATCACCCAGCAAAGCCCAGCCTAGAGCCCTGCTAGCAATGACCAGCCTAGATATTACCCAGCAAAGCCCAGCCTAGAGCCCTGCTGGCAATGATCAGCCTAGATATTACCCAGCAAAGCCCAGCCTAGAGCCCTGCTGGCAATGATCAGCCTAGATATTACCCAGCAAAGCCCAGCCTAGAGCCCTGCTGGCAATGATCAGCCTAGATATTACCCAGCAAAGCCCAGCCTAGAGCCCTGCTAGCAATGACCAGCTGCCATATTACCCAGCAAAGCCCAGCCTAGAGCCCTGCTAGCAATGACCAGCTGCCATATTACCCAGCAAAGCCCAGCCTAGAGCCCTGCTGGCAACGCTCAGCTTCGGTGCTCTCTAGGAAATCCCAGCTCACTGAGCCGTGGTTGCAAGTCTCAGCCTGAGCGTGACCTAGGAAAGCTCAGCTCAGAGCTGCGCTAGCACAGCTCAGCTTCAATGTCATCCAGCAAAGCCCAGCTCTGAGCTGTGCAAGCCGGGCTCAGCATCGCGCTGTGCCAGTCGCGCTTACCGAGCCGTGCTAGCTGTGCTCAGCTTTGATATTATCTAGCAAAGCTCAGCTCAGGGCTGTCCTAGCAAGGCTCAGTTGCAGTGTTACCTAGGAAATCTCAGCTCAGAGCTGTGCTAGCAAAGTTCAGCTTTGAGCTTTGATTTTATTTGGCAAAGCCGAGCTCAAATCTGTGCTAGCTATGCTCAGCTTTGATATTATCTAGCAAAGCTCAGCTCAGGGCTGTCCTAGCAAGGCTCAGTTGCAGTGTTACCTAGGAAATCTCAGCTCAGAGCTGTGCTAGCAAAGCTCAGCTTTCAGCTTCTATTTTATCTAGCAAAGCCCAGCTCTGAGCTGTGCAAGCTAGGCTTGATATCAAGCTTTGCTGATCTCGCTTACCGAGCCATGCTAGCTATGCTCAGCTTTCGTCTTACCTAGCAAAGCTCAGCCCAGAGCTGTCCTAGCAAGGCTCAGCTTCAGCATTACCTGGGAAAGCCCAGCCCAGAGCTGTCCTAGCAATCCTCACCTTTGATATTATCTAGTAAAGCTCAACCCAAATCTGTGCTAGCTATGCTCAGCTTTGATATTATCTAGCAAAGCTCAGCTCAGGGCTGTCCTAGCAATGCTGAGGTTTGATATTACCTAGGAAAGCTGAGCTCTGGGCTGTCCTAGCAAAGCTCAGCTTCAGTATTACCTAGCAAAGCCGAGCTCAGAGCTGTGCAAGCCAGGCTCGACATGAAGCTTTGCCGGTCTGGCTTACCGAGCCGTGCTAGCTGTGCTCAGCTTTGGTATTACCTAGCAAAGCTCAGCCCAGAGCTGTCCTAGCAATGCTGAGCTACGATATTATCTGGGAAAGCTCAGCTCAGGGCTGTCCTAGCAAGGCTCAGCTCCAGCATTACCTAGGAAAGCCCAGCTCGGAGCTGTGCTAGCAAAGCTCAGCTTTGAGCTTCGATTTTATTTAGCAAAGCTCAGCTCAAAGCCGTGCTAGCTATGCTCAGCTTTGATATTACCTACGAAAGCTCAGCTCAGAGCTGTGCTAGTGAAGCTCAGCTTTAAGCTTCAATATTGTCCAGGAAAGCCCAGCTTAGAGCCTTGCTAGCAAAGCTCAGCTTCAGTATTACCTAGCAAAGCTCAGCTCTGAGCTGTGCTAGCAATGCTGAGATTTGATATTACCTAGGCAAGCTCAGCTCAGGGCTGTCCTAGCAATGCTGAGGCTCAGTGTTACCTAGGAAAGCCCAGCTCAGAGCTGTGCTAGCAAAGCTCAGCTTTGAGCCTCGATATTATTTAGCAAAGCTCAGCCCAGAGCTATCCTAGCAATGCTCAGCTCCGATATGATTTAGCAAAGCTCGGCTCAGGGCTGTGCTGGCAATGCTCCGCTTCCATATTACCTAGGAAAACTCAGCTCAGAGCTGTCCTAGCAAAGCTCAGCTTTAAGCATCAATACTATCTAGCAAAGTTCAGCCTAGAGCTGTGCGAGTGATTCCTAGCCAGGGTACCACCTAGCAAAGCTCAGCTCAGAGCTGTCCTAATAAAGCTCAGCTTCAAAATTACCTAGGAAAGCCCAGCTCACTGAGCTGTCCTTGCAAAGCTCAGCTTCAAGTTTGACTAGGAAAGCCCAGCTTAGAGCTCTGCAAGCCATGCTTAACATTGAGCTATACCGGCCATGCTTGGGCTTGAGCTTTTCTAGGAAAGCCAGGTTTTAGCAAGCTCTGCTCAGCTTCAAGTTGTGTTATCGATACTCAGCTTCAATGTTATCTAGAAAAGCCCAGCTTAAAGCTATGCTAGTGACGCTCAGCTTTGATATTATCTAGAAAAGCTTAGCTTAAAGCCATGCTAGCAATGCGCAGCTTTGATATTACCTGGAAAAGCTCAGCTTAGAGCTGTTCTATCGATGCTCAGTTTCAAGATTACCTAGCAAAGCTCGGCTTTGAGCTGTGCTGTCGATGCTCAGTTTCAAGATTATCTAGCAAAGCTCGGCTTAGAGCTGTTCTATTGACGCTAAGCCTTGATCTTCTGTAGGTAAGCCCAGCTTTGAGCTTGTCTATGAAAGCCCGGCTTTAAGCCCCGCAAGCGATGCTCTGCTTCAAGCTGTTCTTGGAAAGCTCAGTCTCAAGCCTTGCGAGTAAATCTCGGCTTTGAGCTGTGCCAGCAAGGCTCGGTCTTGAGCTTCTCTGGGAAAGTCCAGCTTTGTGCTGTGGAAGCTGTGCTTAGTGCTGAGCCTGTCTAGAAAAGCTCAGCTTCGAGCTGGTCAAGTCGTTCTCAGCTTCAAGCTTTTCTAGAAAAAGTCCAGCTTTGAGCTTATCTGGGAAAGCCCAGCTCAAGCTGTTCTTGGAAAGCTCAATGTCAAGCCCTGTGAATGAAGCTTAATCTCAAGTTTTTCTAGGAAAGCCCAGCTTTGAGTTGTACAAGTCGTGCTTCTAATCTTCCGCAGGAAAGCCTTAGAGCCTTGCAAGTCAGGCTTGGCTTCAAGCCTGTCTAGGAAAGCCCAGCTTTGAGCAGTGCAAGCTAAACTCAGCCTTAATCTTCTCCAGGAAAGCCTTAGAGCCTTGCAAGTCAGACTTGGCTTCAAGCCTGTCTAGGAAAGCTCAGCTTTGAGTAGTGCAATTTAAACTCAGCCTTAATCTTCTCTAGGAAAGCCTTAGAACCGTGCAAGTCAGGTTTGGCTATAAGCCCAACTAGGAAAGCCCAGCTTTAAGCAGTGCAAGATAGGCTCAGCCTTAATGTTCTCTAGAAAATCCCCAGAGCCGTGCAAGTCAGGCTTGGCTTCAAGCCTGTCTAGGAAAGCCCAGCTTTAAGCAGTGCAAGATAGGCTCAGCCTTAATGTTCTCTAGAAAATCCCCAGAGCCGTGCAAGTCAGGCTTGGCTTCAAGCCTGGCTAGGAAAGCCCAGCTTTTAGC
>NW_009624953.1:0-358 GCF_000690535.1 Cariama cristata | reverse complement strand
AGCCGTGCAATTCAGGCTGGGCTACAAGCCTGTCTAGGAAAGCCCAGCTTTAAGCAGTGCAAGATAGGCTCAGCCTTAATCTTCTCTGGAAAAGCTGTAGAGCTGTGCAAGCCAGGCTTGGCTTCAAGCCCATCTAGGAAAGCCCAGCTTTAAGCTTTGCTCTCGATGCTCAGCCTCCATTTTTTTTCTAGGAAAGCCAGGTTTAAGCTGAGCTTAACAGCAGCACCCGAAAACATCTCCCCCCCAAAAAAAAAAACCAACCCAAAGACCCCACTGCAGGACTAAGACCAAGCCCAAGACCCCGCTTTACAAAGCCACTCACCAGCGGAGCCATCCTCGCACACCGAAATGGGGGGGG
>NW_009624952.1:16998-25047 GCF_000690535.1 Cariama cristata | reverse complement strand
CGCTTTAAGTGCTGGCCCAGCCTTAAACGAGGACACTTTACAAACAAGTTTCTTCAGCCAAAAACTCCATGCTTGTTGGACTGTTTAGATCTGACAGAGGAAAACTGGTAAAAGTCAAAAAAGCCATTCAGGGTGAATTCTGCCATCATTCGATAGCTGACTGGTATTAATGTGATCTTTCCCACTAAACTGAGAAGGAAACTGGGAAAGAAAACAACAAAAGAACAAAAAATAAATAAGCAAATAAACCGCAGAGGGGTGGAATGGGAATGAGATGTAGTTTGTTTTGGTAGATATGTTATAAACAGATGTCAGAGTCCAATACTTTCTGACCAGGTTCTTGCAGGTATTCCAACCATAGAGAGTGTAGTGTTTAATATCCATATTTAAAGATAGTTGATGTTACACAGGATTTCTGATTTAGTGGAGTGATACAAAAAATATATTGCATAACACAATACAGATGTAAGTAACACATAACTGCTTACCTAAAAGAAAAGTCACCCTTCTGTCCCTTTTGTGGTGAGATAAAGTCTTCTTGAAGATAAAGTCTTCACGGTTTCTTTGTGGCAGCTGTGGTCAGTCACACCCTGCATTATTCCCTAAGCTTCATGGACACATCACACTTGACCATCGCTTCTGAATCTTCTTCTGTTGTAGGGGCGTTAAGTTCAGTGAGCTACATTCCATCCCTAGGAGTTCGGTCACTCACATCAAATGAGTTAAGGATCGAAGTTGAATGTGGTCATGATATCTCAAATTTGCCTACACTGTCTGTGACACTGGCTAAAGCACACCTACAGCATCTTCTTGTGAATGCCTGTTTTTTTTGTTGTTCACCCAGTTTCACAGATCCCTAAAATATCTGTATGATTATTGCAAAAACAGTATTCTTACTCTTATCTAGCTAAAACTCAATTCCTCACGCCCACTTAACTTCAGAAATGGCCTACATAGTATAAACAAAGATAATAAGGTATAGGAACTTGTATAAAGCATATTTTCTGACTGTTACAAACTCTGCAGGAATTTTGTTCACCTCAATGTGCAAGAATCTGGGTATTGCTTAGAGGGCACAGACAAGAATGTTGGTACTGTCATTCTAAATTTCTTCAGGAGGAAGTCTCAATGCTGTTCCATTTCCTTTTCTGACCTGAGCCTTCCCAGTGTTCAATGCAATTTATACCTATACCAAGATAAAATTTTTTTCAGGTAAATGTGTAGGGTAAGGATAATAAATCAAGAGTACTACCTAGCATAGCCCCATGTATTTCAACAGAAGAAATAACTCTTTTTACAATTCAGAATGAATTATTAAACACCAAAAGAAAAATCTCTACTTCAAGTCATTATTCACATTTTGTTCCAAGCATTACAGAAATTTACAGTACTTAATCTTCATACAGAAATGTATTTCTTCATGTTCCCTTACCTGGCAAATGAACTAGCAATTTCCCTCCTATTCAAATGCAGTTTGATTTCATATTCAGTATAAAAATCAGAAGAGAACAGAAAAATTAAACAACACAAAAAGAAATTTTGAAAATAATTGAGATATTGTTGCTTTCATTCATAATTACCATAGTTTTATTTGTTTTGGTTTGTTTTTTGTTTGGTTGGGTTTTGTGGTTCTGTTTTGGTTCTTTTCTGTGTAGTGACTCAGCGCTAACCAGGAGATTCCCTATTTTTGGACCATCATGTAATCACACCATCATGAGGGTTTTACTCACTGTAGACTCAGATATCAAGTTCCTAAAGAGTTTAAATCTATAGAAAATTCTGTCTGGAAACACCCTGGCATTAAACTAGAGAGGCATGGAATGAATAAATTAAATCTCACTGTTACATCTCTTTGAAGCTCAGGAAAGGAAACTTAAGCAAAAAGATTCCAGTTTTCAAGGTAAATTATTATGAAAATGTGTAGTTTTAAAGGAGACAAAACTGACATTTGCCCTACTATATAACAATTATTTCTAAAAAAGCTGCAAGTTTTAAACATTAAAATTTAACACAAGAATTTTTCACAATGTTTTTGGGTTTTATGCTTATTTAGCCAAGATGGAATTGAGTTTATAGATGAATTTAAATATGTGGGTAAAATGTAAATGTATAGGTACATTGTTTTCAGCTTCAAGCAGTGAAAATGAAACAAAAGGGTTAGAAGACACTAGCAGAGCAAAATCTATAAATTTCAGTTTTCAAATTTTATCTAGTACAGATAATCAAACTTGCTAATTTATTTCATGCATCCTTTTTACCTTTTTACAGAGTAACAATTTTACCACAAGAAAATGCAGTTTTACCAACTGCAGAGTAGAATTCACTATTTGTATTAAAATAAAGACTTTTGAGTACATTCATTCTTCCAAAATGTTTTCTACAGTTATTATATCTCAATAACCTCAATTAGACTAATGGGATCCTTAAAGTTCACAATGATCTGTAAAAATGCTTAACTTTGGAGGCAACAGGGAACACTTTCATTATGAACTCTATTTTTCATCTCAGGTGGGAAAGAATTGACATGAACAGCAAGGCAACTTAGACTTTATTAATTTTAGAAACCTACATCTTAACGTACTTAAAGGAGCAACTCAAAGACTTTATTTAATAACATGTAGTTTTCATTGTTTGCTTTTATGACTGTGACAGAAAACTCTAAAGATGTTATTTTGAATATTAACCCATTTCATGACAAACTATCTTTTAACAAGGAATCTGTTTTGCTGGACAAATACATGCTTTCTTTTTACGAAGTTTATATACCCTGAAGCAAGGACTTCTTTATCAAGAAAACTGACCTCTGGTCACAGAACACTCTTATTCTGGTGTTTGTGAGATAGTCATTACTAAAAAAAACATTTATTAAAAGCAAATCTATACCCTGGTAATTAATGTGTTAAATACAGAGACAGATTTTCTAAATGTTTAACTCCTTAGATAAACTCAAAGTAGATTCTAGGTGGACTAACAGATATAGTGAAGTAAGTTATCTTTATTTCAACTGTGTGGGACATGCATTCGAAATATGTTTACCAAATGTTTGTTTACCAAAATGAAATCACCATTTAAATGAAAACTGTTGAATTATGCTGACAAATGTTTAACCAATGAAAATTTCCAGGTAAGATGAAGTTAATCACAGAGAGGTTCAGCTGCAATTTAGGATTCCCAGTAGCTCAGCATCTTTCATAAGCATGAAAAATTTGATCTCTCCCTCTCACTACAAAACCTGACTGCCTTCTTTAGCCATCCAAAGAGGGAAACACAATAGAAAATTAAATGCAGCAAACAACAACAACAACAAAACTGAGAGATGCCAGCTCAGGTGATGAGTGTTATTCACAGGCTAGAGAATCCGGGGATTATAAAATTAAGAGGAAAGACAGGGGGAGGTCCCTCGTTGGTTCCTTAAAGGAAGAAATCCTTAAATATTTCCCCAAAAGTCGTACAGATGCAAGCCTATCACACTTACACAGACCTTGGAATTAACCATGATGCACAGTTGCCTATTGCACTGCACTTGTGGATGTCATGCACCTGCTGCCCTGATGACACTGCAGGCAAATACTATATTCTATGGGTTTCAGACCCAGCACACTGTGTATCTGTGCACAGGATCTGCACACAAAGATCAGGAGCTACCAGATGATATCCTAAGCAGCTCATCATCATAATCACAATGACCTGGCTAGGGCCAGGTTGTTGTGCTGCACACAGCCTAGCATTCAGAGGTACCCAATACATAATTCAAAGGAGGACAGGAAGGAAAGTGCTTGTGAAGTATGGCACAGTGTTGAAGACATAGCTTAGATAGTCTCTTAAAGTGGGATGAAAATATCTAAATATTTTAAAACTTAAGTTTACAGTTTTACCTCTAAAGCTTTCTAATGATCAACCTTGTTCAAGTCTGGCACTGGTTTTGCTTAACATGATACTAAATTTCTTTGAGCATCAGAGCATGGCAGGGTCCTAATTCCAAGGCAGTCAAGTCAGTCAGCTGGACAGTCTGCCATTGCCTCAGTAACACAGAGAAAAAGGTCTCACAGTTAACGGCAAGTCAATAACATAGTCATGTCACTTGAAAAGCGTGAACAGTTTGACTTCCACTCTAATAGCAAGAAAAGCTTTTCTGATTTTTTGGCAAAATGAACAAAATCTTCAAAGAGTAAAGACCATTGCCTGATTGGACGCAGGTCACAGTCTTAAGCAAAAACTTCTCTTTCTCCAATATCACATTCATGTTACACACGTGATTGCTTTGTTGTCATGCTGTCAGACTACCAACAGAAAGCAAAGCCATAGGACACAAGACCTGAGCCTTCGGTAACATGAGGTCATACAATGCACTTAAATGACCAGTTCATATAGTAAAAGTCGTGAGAACTGAAATCTCACTTACTCTTTGTAAGGAGGATTATAAATATGTCAGTAAGCAGGCAAGAAAACATGAAAAAAAAAAAAAAGAAAAAAGTAGTTAAAAATAATGTTCAACATAGTAGGTATGTTTTCAAATACCAGTATAGCACAGAATTTTTGAGAGAAGGAGCTTGCAGCAACAGATAACTCCAGATAGTTTGCTTTCCTAAAGAGAAAAGGTGCTATATCTGCCCTGAAAATAAAAGAGAATCTTAGATTGTATCAATGGGGTTTTTATACCACTGACCATAGAATCTTGCTTTAAATGTGGGGGATGTCATGTACCACATACGACTGTGTTGGAGGGGTGTTAGGGAGATTCCAAAGTCAGAGTTCCAAAATAATATGCATCTTCTATCACTAGTAAGGACATGACCTGTATCTACATTCAAGATGTATGTCACTATTCTGAATAATCAGCAGAAAAGAAGTGACTACAGGCTTCGGTCTTAACCACAAAAAAAAATTACTCTGTTCAATGTACAAACAAATGAGTCTGGCACACAGTATTCTCAGTGGTGGGCAGCCACTCTCACTAGTCAAACTGTAAGGCACAAAAAAGTAAGTGTCTTTCTTCTCTGCCACCTGATTGTCACAATTTCACAGCCATTTGTTTCCGCAAGTGCTAGAAATATATCTCTAAGTATATGCCTGTAAGGCTTACATTTCTTTGAAAATGATCTGTGCACTAAACCTGTCTCATTGCCACATGTGGAGATACTCTTACCATTACAGAACCCAGAGAAAAGCCAGTTATGTTGAAACAGAAAGGGGAATGTGGGATGACAACTTCCTTAACCCATAGTATTAAGACTTATATAATTCTTCAGACCAGGATTGAGCTACCTTGAGCTAGTTCTCGAAGTTAATGCCATATTTGCATCACAGATTACTTTTAATGTCTAGTCTGTACTGGTCCCAACCTTTCCCCCATTTGCTGTCTCCTTCAACGACTCTTACTAAAAAAAATAATTCAGAGTCTCCGGGAACTTGTGCCACTCCTGCTCCCAGTGGGTGGGCTTAGCTCTTTTTCCTCCAGATATTTCCCATGTACCAGTTATACACATGTACCTTCCACTTGCCTGAGGGCTGGATTCCAATTCAAAGACAGTGCATTGTGTTAGGGCTTGGTGCTGTCATCATAGCACTACCTCTGGAGCTGTGAACACCCCTTTCTTTGTGGTTCTGCCCTCCCAGATCCTGTCTTCTTGCATGACAAAGGCTGTTGTGATAGTAGATATCACAGGAATAAGAAGAATAATAAAGGAATATTTCAAAAGAAGGATGATTTGGAGTATAATTTATTTTCAGTCTTGGTATTCATACAGTAAAGAAAAATTGCACAAAACGTGGTAGTGTTCAGTTACTTATTTAATACAGGCAAGTTTTCTTACATGTGATACTCTTGAGAAGTAAAAAATATAGTGTGCCTCATTTGAGTTTAAGCTGTTAGGAAGACACATGCTAAGACTGTGACACTCATACACTGTGCAGAAAAACTTACAATAAGTTTGAGGATACTATCACTTGAGATAACAGAAAATCTTAGGACATAACTACAAGGATGAAAGCTCTTTGGAAAGACTTAGGAAGAACACAGCTAAGACAGTATAGCATGAATTGCTGGTTTAGGTGATTACAGGAATTACCTGCATGCTCTGGAATCAAATCAATGGACATCAGTTTGATTGCTGTGTCACTGAATCACTGGTCATTTATGTAAGCATTAGGCTAAAGAAACAGTTAAAAGTGTGTATTCCAGACAGTATGATTGTTTCTCAGAAGTAATGTGATACACTGAATACAGTGGGGTTTTAGGGTCTCAAATTATCAAGATTATATAGTAATTTATGCTTCTGAACTGAAAAGTTGTTCTGCAATGAAGATTCAAATGATTCTTTTTAAATGCATCAGGAAGTATTAAATATATTAAGTCTGTGATTAATTCTTGACACCACAATTAGTATACCCATACTTAGTCCACTTATATGAAGTAGATAATACTTGTTCAAACTGAACTTCACAGCGTAAGTAATAAAAGGCACAGAACAGAAGCCGCCTTGGTATACCTGCAGTTACATTTGAGAGAGGGTGGGGAGGAAGTGCTTATAAAAAGCCTCAAGATAGAGAAATTAAAGGTGTTCAATAATGAATAATGAGACATATAGACAACAGAAAAGTGGGTAGCCGGCACTAGCTATTAGAACATTTTGGTGGTTCTCACCCACTTGAATTAATCCATTGTCTTTTTCAATTTTTGACCTATCAGGGCACAATCTGATATATTGTAAACCATGAAAATTTAAGGACCTAAGAAAGCCTGTTCCTTATTGTTTTGTTTTACACCATTGAGAAAAGTGCAGCTTTCCTACATGAAATGTGGGTGTAAACAGCAAGAGACAGGACAGTTCCAGCAATAATCTTCAGTCTTTTTGCTTAAATCTAGCCTGTGGGTAATAAATTACGAGAGTATAAATTTAACATCTATGTCAATGAGCAAACAGGTGTTTCCTATATTTTGGCAGGAGAAGCAAAAGTACTACTTAAAAACAAGGTTTGAGGTGTGTACAAATGTAAATATTTTTAAACTCTACCTGTGAAACACAACAGTAGGAAAAAATGAGTACATATAGTTATATAGTTATGTACTTCGAGTACACAGGAAATACATTAAGAGAGAGTGGAACAGATACATAAATAAAAAAGGCTGTGTTTGATATGGATTTTAAAAAGACATTTAAAGCAATTAAAAGAACTTGAGATAATCTGAACTCTGAATTCTGTTTTTCTACATTGTGTAATTTAAAAATTATTCGTGTACATACATATATTTCCAATAAGATGTGTTCATTATTTCCTTTACGTTAAATACACTTGGGTGTTCTAATTGTTTCCCAACACAGAATCATAGAATCATTATGGTTGGAAGAGACCTCAAAGATCATCAAGTCCAACCATATACCCGATGCCACCATGCCCGCTAAACCCACTAAATCATGACTCGAAGTGCCACATCTAAACATTTTTTGAACACCTCCAGGGACGGTGAGTCCACCACCTCCCTGGGGAGACCGTTCCAATTCCTAACAACTCCTACAGTGAAGAAGTTCTTCTAATATCCAACCTGAGCCTCTCCTGGTGCAATATGAGACCGTTTCCTCTTGTCCTATCGCTAGTTACTGGGGAGAAGAGACCAACCCCCACCTCACTACAACCTCCTTCAAGGTAGTTGTGGAGGGCGATAAGGTCTCCCCTCAGCCTCCTTTTCTCCAGACTAAACAACTCCAGCTCCCTCAGTCGCTCCTCATAAGAGTTTTTCTCCAGACCCTTCACCAGCTTTGTTGCTCTTCTCTGGACACGCTTCAGCAGCTCAATGTCCTTCTTGTAGTGAGGGGCCCAAAACTGGACATAGTATTTGAGGTGCGGCCTCACCAGCGCAGAGTACAAAGGGATGATCACTTCCCTAGTCCTACTGGCCATGCTGTTTCTGAGACAGGCCAGGATGCCATTGGCCTTCTTGGCCACCTGGGCACACTGCCGGCTCACGTTCAGCCAGCTGTTAGCCAACACCCCGAGGCCTTTGTCTGCCGGGCAGCTTTCCCGCCACTTGTCCACAAGCCTGCCGCGTTG
>NW_009624952.1:4486-16138 GCF_000690535.1 Cariama cristata | reverse complement strand
AGACCACATCTATAGCCTTTCCCTCATCCACCAAGCGAGTCATCTGGTCATAGAAGGAGATCAGGTTGGTCAAGCAGGACTTGTCTTTCATGAACCCACGCTGGCTAGTCCTGATCCCCTGATTGTCCTGCACATGCCTTGTGATCTCACTCAGGATGATTTGCTCCATCATCTTTCCCGGTACTGAGGTCAGGCTGACAGGCCTGTAGTTCCCTGGATCCTCCTTCCAGCGCTTCTTGTAGAAGGGCGTCATATTGGCTAGCCTCCAGTCTTCTTGGACCTCCCCAGTTAGCCAGGATGGCTGGTAGATGATAGAGTGTGGTTTGGCAAGCACATCCACCAGCTCCTTCAGTATCCTCGAGTGAATCCCATCTGGCCCCATAGACTTGTTCATGTCTAGTTGGAGCAGCAGATCGTTAGCTGCTTCATCCTGGATAATGGGGGGATTATTCTGTTCCCCATCCCTGTCATCCAGCTCGGAGGACTGGCTACCCTAAGGATAACTGGTCTGGCTATTAAAGACTGAGGCAAAGAAGTCATTAAGTACCTCTGCCTTTTCCTTATCCTTGCTGGCAATCTTCCCCTCTTCATCCAGTAAAGGGAGGAGATTCTCTTTGGTCCTCCTTTTGTTGTTAGCGTATTTATAGAAACATTTTTTGTTGTCTCTTATGACTGTGGCCAGAGTGAGTTCAAGCTGGGCTTTTGCCTTTCGAATTTTCTCTCTGCATGCCCTGACAACACCTTTGTACTCTTCCTGGGTTGCCTGTCCCTTCTTCTAAAGCTGGTAAATTCTCTTCTTATTCCTGAGTTCCAGCCAAAGCTCTCTGTTCAACCAAGCTGGTCTTCTTCCCCAACGGCTCATCTTACGGCACACTGGGACTGCATGCTCCTGTGCCTTTAAGATTGCCTCCTTGAAGAATGTCCAGCCTTCCTGGACCTCTTTCCCCTTCAGGACTGTTTCCCAGGGGACTGTCTCAAACCACGCCCTGAACAGGCCAAAGTCTGCCCTCCAGAAGTCCAAGGTATCTGTTTTGTTGTCCCCCCTCCTTACCTTACCAAGGATTGAAAACTTTATCATTTCGTGGTTGCTATGCCCAAGATGGTTTCTGACCACCACATCTCCCACCAGTCCTTCTCTGTTTTGTAAACAGCAGGTCTAGAGGGGCACCTGCCCTGGTAGCCTCACATACCAACTGCACGAGGAAGTTATCTTCCACACACTCCAGGAACCTCTTGGACTGTTTCCTTTCTGCTGTGTTGTATTTCCAGCAGACATCTGGTAAATTGAAGTCCCCCACAAGAATAAGGGCCAGCGATTGCAAGACTTCTGCCAGCCACCTGTAGAACACTTCATCCACCTCTTGATCCTGGTTGGGTTGTCTGTAACAGACTCCCATCAGGATATCTGCCTTACTGGCCTTCCCTCTGATCTTTATCCAAAGGCACTCAACCTTATCATCACCATGGTTAAGTCCAAGACAGTCAAAACACTCTCTAACACATAAAGCCACTCTGCCACCTCTCTTTCCTTGCCTGTCCCTTCTGAAGAGCTTATAGCCATTCGTTACAGCACTCCAGTCATGAGACATACATATATTCAATTCAGCCCAGTCCAAATAAATCCTATTAAAACACCCGTTTGTTGAAGATCATAATTCAGCAAATTTCAAACAGCAAAGTGAATATATAATCTCAGAAGCTATTGGGAAGAAGTTGCTATAAGGATAGAACAGAGAAGGTGTAGCCTTTTCATGATTTATTGTCACCACAAATAAGATTCAAAAGTCCATTGCCCTTTTTTTAGCTTTCTAATGAAATCTTTAAATTGACATGAAAAATATGACTAAGTAAAGTAAGAGGCATTTAACTTTAAGTGCTGTAGTTCTATATTTAGGTAGTAAGTCACTGTTTTTTGTCATTTAAAACCAAAACATAATAGAAGTAAGACTTTAACTATTTTATTTTAAAATTCATAAAACTAGGAAGTAGCAATATTTTGTACTATATATTATATGAGAAATTACTTTAAATTCCAGACAAAAGACAATTGGACATCCAATTTAGCAATGGAGGGGTACTTAACACTTTTCAGTCAAACAGCTATTTAGGTACCACTAAATGATTCAACAGGATAAATTAAGGAAATAGAAGAAGTTTGAAAGAGAAAATAACATTTAGGACATCAACTACTATTAGCTTATTAGTAGACTACATTAGATTAAAAAATATTACATGCTTTCAGGTAAATTGATAATCATCATCATATAGTAGGTATTTTTTAGAGAGTGGATTGCTTGCATTAAGAAAACATATAGAAACTGCTTTCTGTTACTTGCTGCAAAGTAGGGAAGGAATAACCTCTGAAGAAAATAAAAAGGAATGCAATTAAAAGCAGTAAATTTGACTGTTTATTGGAATAGAAATACGCTAATCAAGCCACGGAAAGGAATAAAGTAAAGGAGGCTGAAAAAGATAGAAAAATAGAGTGCAAATCTGAAAAATTGACAAGAGAAATTATTTCAGAACATACTGATCATATGAAAAAGGAATACATTTAAATCATCCAGTATAAATACTGGTAAATCACCTGTTATATATAGAAAGTAAACCAAAGCAAGAAATTAAAACTATGAGAAAGGCACCAAGTATCACGTCTCAAGTTTTCAATCAATGTAACACTAACTTTTTGATTACTGGAAGCCAAATAGTCTTCATTAAATTAAACTTTCTAATGGGCAGTGCCAAATCAGTAGCAAAACTGGAGTAATTACAAGAGTGTTTAGAATGCCTTCAGTTACTGAAATGTGCAATGTTCAACAATCTTATTTACAAAGTCTTGGTACCAAAGGGTCTGATCACTTTGGAAAAATGAAATGATACAGCTGTTACATTGAAAACATAGTATATTAATTCTGGATTATTTAATATAATGTTTTATTCAAATTTGCATGTTTTGGTTGTCAAGGAAGAACAGTTGGTGAATAAACATAGGCACTTCGAAAAAGCAAAATGAAGGGAAATATCACAGCTTTCAGTTTACATATAATGGCTGTTGCTGATTCCGTACATAAATGGCCCTAATGGATAATAGAAGTCCAACATAAGGTGATACAACTGCTTTATATCCTAGGCCATATTTCTAAAAATAAGATCTGATTTCCTTAATATCCCTGTAGATCACATATTGTTATATTTTAGCAGCCAGAGTTATTTCACAGTTAGTGAGGAGCTCTGGCCTTGTTCACTGTGCAGCTGAAGATATTTCTTAAATTGTTGATGGCTTCAGACACCTCTCCTCATATTCAGTGCTACCAGACTTCTTAGGGGTGACCCATGAGTCATCATAGTCGTTGTTTTCACCCCAATTATTGTCAAGAATGAGATGAGAAAATCTGCCAGTTCCTATGTAAACCCTGAGGAATGAGTATAGGTTATGATGTAATACAAATTTCTGTTTCAATTATTATCAGTACATTTGATCTACAATTTGGAAAACAATAAATTTGACTAATTTATTTTTTTTCAAATATTAATAACTTGTTCAGAACTTTCTTTCAGAATATATAAACCGAACTATTTTTAAAGGCAAGTTCTTTTTCTACTGGTGATTTAAGTACCAGGAGAGTTGTAAGAAATAAAGTTTGAAACATTTTCATTTTCATTTTTAATACTGCTAGAAGGAATGTGGATTTTAGTTAATTTATGCTAAACAATACAAGAAAACACCAAATAATTTCAGTTTCTTGGATATTTTTTTGATTTTTACCTGAATAGGTTAGGATCTTTTAAAATTAAGAATATTTGTGCAGAGAATTTTTAATGAAGATGTCTGTGTACCTTAGTGATCTCTTTTGTAACAGCTCCAGCTGTAATGTTTTGTGTTGTCCTTCAAGATATTTGTATAAATCAGGTGTTCAGAATTTTCATGTTTAAACACTTCTGCATATTTTAAAGTAAAAACTTCCTTTTACCCTTTGGTGGTACAGTGAATGACCACAATGGGCACAACCCAGCTGTGACGGATGCACTCCTCCTGTTTGAACTAACTGAACTTTGGTCCAGAACATGCTTGGCAAGTAGGCCTAACCAAAGTTAAACCTATTGTGTGAGGCTACCAGTGAGAAGTCAGCACCCAAATCAAAAAACCAGTTTACTGGAGACTGTGCTGATAAGTGGTCAAAACTGTGTTAGCACAGCATAAAATCTGACTACAAATCAACCACTACACTATAAATATCTGCAGTCATCAGGGCCCATTGAGCTCTCCCTTCATAGCAGCTGGCTGTGCAGTTGTGATCTCCCTTTGAGTAGGGATGCCTCTCAAGGTTACCTCTTGAGGCTGGGAGATCTCTTACCTCACACCAGACATTGATGGGATGGTAAGTGACATTTTTTGCATGCATGTAACATCTAAGATACGTATAGCAAGCTTAAGCGATAATCTCTCTATCCTATACTAATTTTAAATGTAGCAAATACTATTGACTTCTAATCCATCTGTACTTATTGAATAGTTTACATACCTAAATTTATTGATTAAAACTCAATAAGGTAACCACCAGATCAGATCTGCCTGAGTGATCTCTGACTCTGCTCCAGTGGCACCAGCCCACACACCAAGACATTTTTTCCCCCTCTCTGTTGTGATGATTCTAATAGTTTCTATAAACTCTCCTGAAATCCCATTTTTAACATTGATTATGATTCTTCAACAAATTGTACCCAAGTTATTGAAATATCCTTAGCATAATGCTACTTTATTAGGAGGCAGGGACTGATTTTTATTCCTATCCTGTATTTGTACAGTTCCCAGTACAATTAATGCTTTGTTTCTAACTGTTGTCCTTAAGGACTACTGCATTAATATTGCTATTAATAACAACAGTAACAATAATATTATGCAAATAATAGTAATACAGAAAGTTTATTCTTGCAAGCACTTTCCTGCAACTGTTCATAAATACCAATCATTACTCCTTTTTATTGTTCTATAGATATTTCTGTAAATAAGAGGATATATGCTGACAGTGAAAACTGCCACACACTGAATAACTATCTTTTGTAGCTGTTGCTCTGAAGTATTAGTTTTTGAAATAATTTCTTCAGATATGTCTCCTTCATGAGTGCTTATCAAAGGTGTTGACATGGTATCACTCAGTAATCCAGAGGTTTATCAGCAAATTCTGTAAAAAACTTACTTCAGTGATATAGTAACAGTTTTCAGGTCATAATAATCTCTGAAGGTCAACTTCCTGAAGCATAGTTCAGAATTTTGCTACATGCGGGGGTGAACTTGGTGTTTTGCTGCAGACTACTTCAATCAGGAGGTAACTTGTGGATAATCAAGAAACACTTCACAAATACTTCTAAGCTCCACTTTCGTAATCCAAAGGTGTGATAGGATGCAGTCGACCATGGTAATTCAACTTGGAACGAGTTATTATCAGATAGAAAGGTAAGCTGAAAGGTGCTGGAGACTAAGACTTCAAAGATTTTATCAAATAGAATATGCACTTTTCTACTTGTGGATTTCCCCAAATGTGTAATTTATCTGTTGCAGCAGAGCTTTTTCTGTCCAAGGCAAGTGAATAAATTTTGCAGTTGGGGCTGGGGGGCAACACCACCCTCCTCTAGTAACTCTACACCCTAATTTCTACCACTCCCTAAAAATTTGTGGCCAATTAAGTTTATACCCTCTCACTCAAACACTGGGCGTGCAGTTCTCTCTACCACAGTGTGACCTGTCCTTAGCCTGTATGTTTGACCTTTTAGCCTGAAAGAACGTAGGGTGATCTTCTGAACAAACAGTATAAATTAGCTTACTACAACAGAGTTGGGAGCCATTAGGGATCAGTGGAAACTTTAGTAGCAAACTTATTTTGTGCTGAAGTTGAGAGCCGTCATTTGCACTTTAGTACTTTCTCGTATTTGTTTTTACCTTAGGTTGTGTCTACACAAACTTTTCTCTTTCTTCACCTCTCCCACCTTCTATTTTCCTATGGTTACTGACTAACACCTCAGTGTAACTCTCATAGAAGTGGTAAAGTCAATACTCTGACATATCACAGGCATGTAGAGTCATTTCAAGACCATTCAGACTGGAAGAGACCTCAAGTGGTCTCTGTTGCAACCTCTACTTGCAGCTTGGTCAGTTCTGAACTTAGATCAGGTTGCTCAGGGCTTCATTCAGCTGGGGCTTGAAATCCTTCAAGCATAGAATCATAGAATCATTATGGTTGGAAGAGACCTCAAAGATCATCAAGTCCAACCATTTAACCAATGCCACCATGCCTGCTAAACCCACATGTCTTGAAGCACCACATCTAAATGTTTTTTGAACACCTCCAGGGATGGTGACTCCACCACCTCCCTGGGGAGCCCGTTCCAATGCTTAACAACTCTAACAGTGAAGAAGTTCTTTCTAATGTCGAGCCTGAACCTCCCCTGGCACAACTTGAGACCGCATGAAGAGAAGCTGCAGAGTGTCTCTGCCCAGCCTGTGCGACTGCTTAATGATCTTTATAATGACTTCCACCACCTCCTCCATATCCATTTGGAACCTCCTCTGCTTCAGTTTACCACTGTTTTGCCCCATCCTTCTACCAGGCACAGCTGTGAGGAGCTGGGCTCTGTCCCCCTTTCAGGACATCTGCTGGTTAGCAGGTAACACTATTCTCAAGACTAGTCTAGAGACATACGAGTCCTCAATAACCAGCTCCTTTCATGTTTGTACATAAGCACAAATGAATAGTATTGCAATACATCTGAGAGGAAATTTGAGAGCACTACAAGAACACTTGTGAAGAGAAGTATGGCCATTAACAAAGTTTGATTTACTATTTGTCTGGAAATGAAAACAAATTCAATAGACCGAGTTCTATTTATTTTTTCTTTTTAAGAATAATAAAAATAATATTGGGAAAGGATTAACTTAAGAAACTTTAGCCTCTCTCTAAAAAGGTTCTTTGTGTAGCTATGCAGATGTAACAATCTAACTGTATACAGTTACACTGAGTTTTACACTGACTGTGCTGGCATAGCAGTTATTACAATCTGCAGGACTTTTAAGTTCCAAGCTGTAGGAGAATTTTATCTCTTCAGTCAAGTACAGTAGCTATGTTTGAGAACCTTCTTCCTTCTCTTTTCTTTTGGAGCAGTTTTGAGACACCATGTAAAAAAGAGGACATGAAAGCATATGAAATCATAGATGTTAAGCTAGAGGAATGCCTTTTAGGATATCTGGCCCATTTCTCTGTCAGGACAGGATATTTTCCCATTTTACTGATGTTTCATCCTTTGTAATTTTAAAGGTCAGATTTTACGTAAAACTCAGCCTTCCCTGTGCATGTAATTCCATTTCTGCATTTTTAACAGTTTCTACTGCACATACCTTTAAAAAACAGACCTTTTGAGTAAAACTGACAAGTTAAGCATGTAAACTAAATTTGTTCAAGCGGTTTAGATTTGCATAGAGCACAGGCTTATGCAGAAGCAGAGTTCATCTGTCCCACTGTCACTATCCAATTGCACAAGAATTTTCTGAAATTTCTATTCTTTCCTTTGATAGAAATAACACAAAACCCTAAATTCTCATAATACCCCTACACTGTCATGTATCTTCTTTCCTATTTTTAATAGCCTTGCTGAATAATTCTTTTCCCTGTTTTTCTTTTTCGTCCTTCAGATATTTGTAAGCTATTATCAAATACTTTAAGCCAGCTGGTTTCTGTGCTGGAAAGGAGGTTGTAAAAGTAATAACGAAAACAGAATAGTAGACCTACTTTGAACTCAGTCAGAGACTCCACCTACCTAGATCTGACTGATCTTTCAGGATAAATTAATCTCTTAGTTTTATACCTCCTTTAAGTTTTTATGAAAGCAATTTTTCTATGGTTAATCAACAAGAATTTGTGGCTCTTATGTTCAAAACTCATGTAAAGGATGCTAATAGGCCTGTTCCTTTTGAGGCTCTACCTCTCAATCCTGAGTGACTCACCATGGTACTAACACAAAGGAACTCAGCAGTTTATCCCCTTGCTGAATTTCTGTTAATCATTGGTGTATGATAGCTGATATTTCAGTAGTCAGTTAAACAGTTAACCAGGTTTACCGAGTGGACTAAATGCTACTGCAAATAAATAACAGGCTGTGTATCTATAAGTACTGAGCAATGACCAGACTTCATCCAGGCATAAGTCAGTCCTTCAGTACAGGACAAAGACTGTAATTTATAAGCCACTGTTACTCATTGTTGTCAAGTCCCAATGACAGGAAGGGCAACTAATACAACTTAATTTGTAACTAGAGAATGATTTTTATTATACTGTATCTACTCTCAATAATCCAGGCAAAGCAAACCATTCCTCCTCACCAAAATCTCATTTTATTGTGCCAGTCATAAGGACACTGTTCCATGGCATGTGATCCACTTCCATCACAAATAAACCACAGTGGTCATATGCAGTCATGTGCTTCTTTCTACTACACAACTAAATGATTTTTCATACAACATGAGAGATACAGCCCTGACTTTTCATTTGCTGTAGTCCATTGTAACTTTCCTTTATTGTGACAAAGAATTTAGTGGAATTACTATAGTCTGAAAACCATACAAATAGGTATTTTTAACTTTTTTTTCCAGGTTTTAAAAACTACCTAAACCAAAACAGAATCATAACTATGAAATCTAAAATTTTCTTATTATAAATTATAAAGGTAGATTAAATCACTGAGTGTTTTATAGACACAGTAGACAATACCTCACAGTATCAAATATCACTATAGTACCCTTAAAGCCATAATATTTAAACATTACTATTAAAGACATTCCTGAGTTTATTATGATAATGTTAAAATTATTTTTATCATCACTTAATTTATATTTCTGCCTGGTTTAATTTCTTTAGCACTGAAAGGTTGCAGAGTATCTCATGTATGAGATGAGTCTTAATAATAACCCTCCCTTCTTTTTAATGCTCTAACATAATTTAAAATAACAAAACTGCTCAAAGGAATTAATCTTCAAACACATCAAGACACTTAAAATGTAAATCACTTTTAGTAATAATAATTTTCAATTACAAATTAACTTTGATTTTTTGCTCTTCCTGTCAGTGGATTTTGAGCAACTGTGGTCTGTAAACTACGATTTCTAACCTGAACTTAGCAAACCATTGGGAATATTCTTTAAAATAAAAATGGATTTAAAATGTTACTCTACCACACAAATTCAACATAACTAACAAAAGCCAACCGCTTTATTGAAAGCCCTGAATAACCTCTTTTTATTTCAGAAAAAAAACCAAACCAAGATAATTCTTACCAGTACCTTGTTATTTTGATCCTTTATGAAATAAAGAAGATGGAAAATGAAAGGATTAACTATTTCTCAAGACCAGTTCACTCATTTCGTGGAAGCCAGAATCTCAGCCCACATTTAAGACACGTTTTGTTTCTTCTGTTGTGAATTAGCACCTCCAACCCAGTTCATTGTCCTCAAACTCATGAACTCTGCTTGCAGGTAACTGCAGTCAAATCTGCGTCTTTGTGACTTTGTAAAGTTAAACTAAGCGTATGAGAGGAAGAACTTGGAAAAGCTCAGTCTTTCTGACCTGGAAATCTATGTGAAGGGAGTACTCCATGTTCATCACAGTAAGAACATCCCTCCAACAGGGTGCCACACTTGGTCAGCCTAGTTACTCCTGGATTAAGCTGGAGGCTGAGGATGGGTACCCTTGAAACTTTCTTGGGCTCCCAAATGATATCTCAATAGCCATGCTTTCCAGACTTGCAGACACCTCATAGGATGCAGATTTTTTGCATTTATGTTCTAAATAGCCTTACAAACTCCTCCATTACAGGATTAAAAGGATTCATAAAAATACATGGATTTTATAATCAAAACAGTTCTGCAATTGAAATCCATAAATCATTTTTTTTAATTTTCTCTTTCTAAAATGGAGAATTAGGGTAGAAGACTGTATTATGGTCACAGAAGTCATCTGTTCACAGATGTTTGAGAATAGTCTAACAGCTAGAGCAATGTTGTCTTGAGATCTGATTTAGTGCCTTGATTCTATATTGTATTTCAATGACTCTCAGCATTAGTTATTTCTAACTAAGAAACTCAAATACAGTGAAGAAAACCTGGAAAAAAAAAAAAAACAAAAGGGCTTTATAAGAACATATTAACACAGAAATAATTAAAATCATTGAAAATTGTGTATATTCACAACCAACAAGTGAAGGAAAGGTTTCTGCAAGTTTACTTTATCTGTATGTTGCATACAGTGCTCAAGAACACTTAAGATGACAATGCTGCCAAAAATGTAGTGTAGTCCTTCTCTTAATCCTAGCTATGTGCCTATCACACAATCACAGAATCACAGAATGATTGGGGTTGGAAGGGACCTCTGGAGATCACCTAGTCCAACCCCCCTGCCAAAGCAGGGTCACCTACAGCAAGTTGCACAGGAGCTTGTCCAGGCAGGTTTTGAATATCTCCAGAGACGAAGACTCCACAATCTCTCTGGGCAGCCTGTTCCAGTGTTCTGTCATCCTCAAAGTAAAGAATATTTTCCTCATATTAAGATGAAACTTCCTGTGTTCCAGTTTGTGCCTGTTGACTCTTAACCTGTCACTGAGTACCACTGAAAAGAGTCTGGTCCTGTCTTCCTGATACTCCCCCTTAAGGTTTTTATAAGCATTGGTAAGATCCTCTCTCAGTCTTCTCTTCTCCAAGCTGAACAGACCCAGTTCCCTCAGCCTTTCCTCATAAGAGAGATGTTCCAGTCTCCTCATCATTTTTGTTGCCCTCGGCTGAACTGTCTCTAGTAGTTCTTTGTCATTCTTGAACTGGGGATCTCAGAACTGGACCCAGTACTCTAGATATGGCCTCACCTGGGCAAAGTAGAGGGGGAGGAGAACCTCCCTCGACTTGCTGACCACACTTTTCCTAATGCACCCCAAGATATCATTGGCCTTCTTGGCCACCAGGGCACATTGGTGGTTCATGATCAACTTATTGTCCACCAGGACACCCAGGTCCTTCTCTGCCTGGCTGCCCTCTGGCAGATCAACCCTCAACCTGTACTGCTGTATGGGGTTATTCCTCCCTAGGTGCAGGACCTTACCCTTCTTGAACTTCATTAAGTTCCTCTCCGCCCAACTCTCTACCCTGTCCAGGTCTCGCTGAATGTCAGCAGAGCTTTCTGGTGTATCAGCCACTCCTCCCAGTTT
Source organism: Cariama cristata (assembly GCF_000690535.1). NCBI lineage: Eukaryota > Metazoa > Chordata > Aves > Cariamiformes > Cariamidae > Cariama > Cariama cristata. The sequence goes on along the minus strand of NW_009624952.1, from coordinate 4,900 downwards.
TGTATCATCAGCAAACTTGCTGAGGGTACACTCTGTCCCTTCATAGATGTCATTGATTAATAAGTTGAACAAGACTTGGCTCAGTACTGACCCCTGGGGAACACCACTAGCTGCAGGTTTCCAACTAGACTCTGTGTCACTGATCACAACCCTCTGAGCTCTGCCATTCAGCCAGTTTTCAATTCCCCTCACTGTCCCCTCATCCAACTCACACTTCCTGAGCTTACCTGTGGGGAGGATGTTATGGGAGACTGTCAAAAGCCTTGCTGAAGTCAAGGTAGACAACATCCACTGTTGTCCTCTCATCTACCCAGTCAGTCATGCCATCACAGAAGGCTATCAGATTGGTCAAGCATGACTTCCCCTTGGTGACTCCATGTTGATTACTCCTGATAACTTTCGTTTCCTACAGCT
>NW_009624952.1:0-4468 GCF_000690535.1 Cariama cristata | reverse complement strand
TGACATCCAGAATGAGCTGCTCCATCACTTTTCCAGGGATGGAGGTGAGGCTGACTGGTCTGTAGTTCCCTGGGTCCCTCTTCTTACTCTTTTTGAAGACAAGTGACAATGGCTTTTCTCCAGTCCTCAGGCACCTCTCCTGTTCTCTGTGACCTTTCAAAGATGATGGAGAGTGGCTTAGGAATAACATCTGCCAGCTTCCTTAGCACTTGTGGGTGCATCCATTGGGGCTCATGGATTTGTGAGTGTCCCGTTTGTCTAAATGATCTCTAACCCAATTCGCCTTGACAAGGGAAAAGTCTTCCTTTCTCCAGGCTTCCTCTCTTACCTCCAGGGTTTGGGAATCCTGAGGGTATGCCTTAGCTGTAAAGACTGAAGCAAAGAAGGCACCCACCTCGTTCCACAGTGGGCCTACATTTTCCCACCCACCCACTCAGCAATTCTCAGAATATAGTCCTAGTTCAGCCACAACAATCAGAACTAAATCAAACAAGAGGGTCAGAATGTGTGGCAAGGGATAGAAAAGGTTACTAGGACCAGACTTTTCAGCAGTACCACATGGTTAGATAACCTACTTCTGCTTAAGAGAGTGTACGATATAACTTTCCCTTCAGTTCCCTCTGGTAAATTACTCCCAGTGGTGGCCAGCACAGCCAAGGAGCATCAAGATGCTTGGTGTTACATTGATTAGCATGTTGGGGGGCCTTCCTGTGATTCATTGCCCTACCAAGAGGCTCTACGCATACCTGGATTTTTGTTTGGTTTGTACTCACTGCTCATTTTTGATGTTAGTCAGAAGTTCTGGTAACTATGGGATTTTGGATCAAAATAAATCTTCCATAGTAATGTTTTGTTGCAAAAGATTCTACCCATATTAATGTGAAATAGGCCAGAAAGTGTCAGGATTACTGAATCTTTTGACTCTCTGACGTCGTCTAAAATGTAGAGCTGTAGCCTCATAGTTCACTATAGCCATTTTGAGAAACAAGTCTACCCTTTCTTATCAAACTTACACAGCCTTTTCCTGGGCATTGAATAGCAGAAAACCTCTGACTATGTAGAACAGTTTCAGAATGAAAGTGAATGTTATCCATGGTCATGTATTTCTATTATGGGTGTGGGGGGTGTGGAGGAAACATAAGATTAGAAGAACATAGAAAGGCGAAAGAAGAGCGTTGCAAAGTTGGGAACTAAAACCTGTTTTTCCTGGCTGCACAATGTAGAGAGAAAAGACATTTTCTGGAATTAAAAAAAAATTATGATATAGTACAGTTTGCAGAATTCTGAGAGCTTTAGGACACAGATTTAGACATTCTTTTTAAGACAAAAGACCTGGATTTAACACTCCTGTAAGTGACTCAATTGTTTAAAGAAATTTTTTTTTTTAACCAATGTAAGAGGCCTATATTGACCAAATTCTTAATTTTTTTACCTCAGTTAAAGGTGTTAAAGCTGGATGAGTTAATCTATGTTTCTCAGAATTACCAAATTTAGAGCAGTATATTTTTACTTTGTCATTTTTCATTTGCTACTGTTTCTGAGAGGTCCTGAAGGTCATTTTTGTTTGTTTGTTTGTGGGTTTTAGTGAACTAGTTTATTTATGTTTGGTCTTTATGTCTTTTTTTTGGTGTGAGTGTAGATTGGCAAATCATCTTGATTGCCTTTCTTGTATCATAAATCTCATTTAAACCTTTTGTCATTTAGTGTGACAGATGCTAATTTGAAATGCAAAGGGAACAGTGCATTTGGAGAAAAGAAAGGAACAAGTAAATTGTGTCCAAAGTGTCATCTCTATACTATCCAAGTGAATATATAGATCTTCCTTTGTTTTTAAAATCCCATTTCCTAAAAGTGATATTTACAGGTCACTTGAAACTTCAGAATTAGACATTTTGTGTAGCATTTCCAAAACTGCACAGACACTGCTCTACCACCTGAGGTTGCTGGGTCAGCCAAGAAAACTGTTAAGCCCAAGAAAGCTGTAAATGGGCTGTGCATGCATAGGTATTATTTGTGCACCTTTGTTTCCCTGAGGTGCAGAAAGGATCAGACTGATAATTCCATCAGAGGCATATATGAAAGAAGGAAAATATTATCTCCTCCAAAGAAAAATATGAGTGATGCACAACACCAAAGGATCACTAAATGAGAAATAAGTGTGGAGACGAAGAATGTGATAGAGCAACTAATAACAGTGAGCTTTTCAAGGCTATATTTACATCGGGAAAATTATCCTAAGGTTTGGCCTAAAAATAAGAAAAGGACTGTGCTCTAACAGGGAAGATATGTTGTGCTTAGTTTGATGGTGCTGTGCTCTGCTTCGCAGGGCTGTGCCAGTGGGTCTGATCCAGAATGCCATCTTCTCCTTATAATCATGTATGGGGTATCAAAATGTAACTGTGTATGAAAGAAAACAGTGAATAATAGTCTAGAATGACTTTAAATTTCCATGCAACCTGTGCTGGGTTTTTTGCTGATGTTAGCTCAAATCTGTGAACTCAATGAAAACGTGATACAGAAAATTCCTTGTAGTGCTTTTTCCCTGTATCTACTGCAGCTGAAAATGTATTTCCTGTTCAGTTTATCCTATCTTTAACCCACACAGTGTTTGCACAAAATTAAAGAAACAATGTAGAACATGAAAGAGAGATACAGAATCTGTCTGTCATGAGAAAGAAAGAGACAGTAATATAAACCTCTCACATGATGATGTTGGCATCTAAAGCCCAGAACATTCCAGTCACATATTATATGTTTGCATATTTCCAAATATTACTTATATGTTTGCACATTTCCAAATATTACTTAAGTTAAAAATTTTTAACTTTCCATCACAACCATCAGGAGAGAACAAATAACAGCAAAGAGAGAGGAAATACCTCCTTGCAAGTAATATCTACTAGAAGACGCACTTTCTTCAAATCAATTCAAGGGACTATTGAGGGTCTATCACTCTTAACTTTCTTAGCTATAGTTAAATAAATCAATGTTTCCCTCTGTTTTGGCATCAGTTTTATCCAGCTTGGATTTCTGATTTGGTATCTACGAAGTAAGAGAGAACAAAAATGGGAAGTGAGGCATATTTTGTCAAGATGTCAGCTATCCAACTACTATACTCATAGTGCATACATACTCATTACAGAATTATTAACATTTGGAAGATCAATTCTCCACAGTAATTCTGTCATTAGAAACACCAAAAGACAAATGGCATGTTTATGGTTTCTGTAGTGGCCTCTAGTTTTTAATTCCAGAATAAAAAAAAACAAACAGTATCTGTGCTGTGTTTTCAGACTTTCAACTACAAAGAGATAAAGAAGAATAAGCAGTCCTGACAGAATGCAGTAAGGGAGGAGAGTTGGAGAAAGAGCTTGCCTAGAAGAGCTGACAAAGGCACTTCACTGAAAGAAAAAGCTGGAGTACATATGAATTGGAAAGACAGCTGGACTATTAATAGAGAGGTGTTCAGCATGCACAAATTAAATGTTTGAATGTAATAAAATATTCAACTAAACTTAAAAATTAAATGCATTTTATTTTGCAATTTGAGTTTTTGAAACTCATCTTTTCAACATCAATGATCCTAAGGATTCAAGACTGTTTCTCACCTATTTTCATTCTTGCTGAACACCGTAACTTCCTGGGCTCTCATCTAGCATACTCATCTTTGCATATTTTTCTCTGGAAGCTTCTTGCATTACAAGACTGCAGCTCCCTCCTCCCAGATTGCTGCCACCAGCACTGAACATAGCAAGAGTGCGGTTATAGCCTGTTCTGTAGCTCACTTCCAGCAGACACTTCTGATGTTGGCCACATATACTGACACTAGGAATAGAATTAATGGAAAGGCCATTATTGACTCTAACTATCCCTTACTATGAAGCAACCAGTAGCTTTTCTCACTAAACTTAAAATATTTGTGATGTCTTCCCTCAATTCTGAGGGTTTCTGGTTGGCTAAATCTCTACTTAATTTCTTTCTGCAAGACAATCCTATAAGACAAGCCTCTTTTCAAGCTAAAACCAGCTTTAATTCAGTAGGCTTCAGATGAATAAAACCCACAATGACGTCTCCGCATACGTACAGTCTCTTATCTTGCTATTATCCAACTTCATTCAACAAAATCTATACTATTAGATGTCCAAACCTTGTCATCTTCCTAACTCAAATAGTGGTACAAACCCAGCTAAACTCTTTTACTCTGTTATTTTCCAGGTACCATTCAGACACCTTCCTACGCACGACGCTGTCATGTTTTTCTATATGTAGTACTGCTAATGGTAGGGAAGATTGGTAATCATATGAAATGTCCAAAGATCATTTTGTGCTTTGACACTACTAAAGTGAAATGCTTATGCAGGATTATACGTAGCTATACTGCTTACTGCCGCATATGCATCCCATCATCTGATGCAATTGTAGTTTTACAATTTTATGTGTTGGCATCATTAGTGCTCTGCAAAGAAAA
>NW_009624951.1:23972-29829 GCF_000690535.1 Cariama cristata | reverse complement strand
GCCTTCAAGGCTGCTGAATTATGCATTGTCTGAAGGGCAAATTACCGCCGTGCGGAACGGGGGGCTGCCGAAAGAAGTGTGTGTGTGTGTGTGTGTGTACGCACAGGCGCGCACACGGCTCCTGCTGGGAAGCTGCATCGTGAGCTTGTGCCTGGGCGTCTCTGACCGAACCGTTGCAGCCCCCGAATGAGAAGTTGCGGGGGAGGGAGGAAAGGTCCCAGGCAGGGCGCTGGGGGAAGCCTCTGCGTCCCTGCTGCCGGGTGTCTTTTGGGAGGAACGGGGAAGGGACCCTCTTTTCGTATCCTCAGTGTGGGTACAAGCATCCTGCCAGGCATGTCCTCCTCTGATCTGCAATTTAACAACGTTATTGAAAATAGATGCATTTTGAGAGTAGTTGGGAAGATCGGTGGCCCACACTCCCAAAAGAAGGTGGTTGTGAACACAAACTCAAAGGCGAGGAATGGTAGAAGTAATTGGAAGAGAATTGAAGTGATGGTGCTCTCAAACAATAAATCAGAGCAGATACGCTGTAGCCAGGGCATGATAGGGACCAAGGTGCCTTATCTAGAGCCTGTGATGTGAACGGTGGAGTAACTGCGCAGAAGGTGCCTCTTGCACTCTCTGCTGGCTATTTTCCTCCCTAAAATACCAAGAGGCTTTTCCCACACAACTGTGTGGCAGAATAAACAGTGTAATAAGAGCAAAACCAAAGTATGGCTATATTCCCAAGAACAGCCTCTGTGGCATGCCTGGCTATTGCTAGGTGTAATGAAGTGGCCACTGGATGAAATCAAGGAACACCAGAGTTGGAGGAAACAGTGCCATCAGAGCCCGTGCATCAAGGAGGTATGTGGCGCTCTGCACCCGCTCCTCGACTTCGGGAGCGGTGGGTCCCAGGAGCTGCCCTTTCTGCCAGGGAATCGTGGAGCTGAGCTTTGGCAGCCCAGAGGGAGTGGCAGCGACAGCGGGGCTTGCCGACAAACAAAGCCAGCCGCGTTATGTTGACGTACCCACCATCCATCCCTAATAAGACCTTGTGCGCATACAGTGTTCAATGCGTGTCAAGATGGATCCTATCTACAACCCTCTGAATAGTTCCAGGTGTGTCTTATTTATAAGCTATGACATTTATCCTTTGACTAGATTAACAGAAATACATTATACTTAGTCTGCTCCCTAGCAATCAATTGTTCTGACTAAGTAGGTGTTATTTATTAAAGTATTGATCAGGGACCCAATCCTATGGTCTTCAAGCAAGCCAGCTCTTTGCTGATGAATGACATATTTGATTGAGAGTTTTGAGATCAGACTTTATGTAATTCTGTTGTCATAGGGGAAAAAAGTGCACATGATACAGCTTTCTGGGGGACATGCATTCATGCCGCTTGGAGTTCAAAGGAAGAATAACACACGTTACTTACGTGAAAACGGCAATCATTGCTTTACTTGAGTGCCTTCTGTCATGTTCTTTGTGATGCAGAGCGCATAGGCTGTAACAGCAAAAATAAATACGTCTAACTGGGGAAAGTGCATTGAGTTACATACTGTAAATGTAAAACATTCCTTGATGTCTGTTGCTATGGCAGGTGACTGGGGAGAATACTGTCCTCCGAGGGCCAACTCCTGTTTGCGTGGTGTAAGGAAACTTTCCCGCTACATCCGTGGCGGCCGCTTTTGCAAGCAGGGTGAGCAGAATGTGACTCTGTGTTCTTTATTCAGGTTGTGTTATGAAAAATGCTTTAAATGAATGACCTTGAAAACAAAGCCCAAATAAGAGTCCTGGCAGTAGGTCCAGTTACAGTGAGTTCTCTGCCCCACTCCCTGCAGGACTCACAATTAAATTTTTCTTCAATTTTGTCGCCTTTACTTGCAAAACATTCTTGGAAATTTGAAAAATAAGGTATCTCAAAACAATGATTTCTAGGGCTTATTTTTCTATTTGAGAGGATTGATTTTTATATTTTTATTTTTCATCTCTGTCTCCAATGAAACAGAAGGCAACATGAATCCCTTTTGTTTACTTCTTTGTTTCTGGTCCTGGCTGCTTAATAACATGAGCAGATATGTGTATGGCTCTGGCCGTAGTCTGGTGCTAGTTAGTGGCTATTACAAAGTTGGGACGAAGGGCAACAATCAAAAAGCCTTGGTTTTGAGAGGGTAGCATGAAATAAAAGGACAGAAAGGAAAAAAATTAAAATATTTATAGAAGAAAAGAATATACTTGGTAAATGCATACGCTATAACAATAAAAGTTTTTCATTCAGGTGTTTATATGAAATGAGCTTTCTAATTATTTTGAGATTAAAACATGTTAAAGCAAATGCAATATTTACTGAAGGGAATCTTTTGTATTATTAGTTGTACAGGTTCATACACTCAGGGTGTAGAGAGTCTAAGCTAGTACTGTTGTGATCCAGTGATACTACTGCTGTGCTTATAATCAGGATTGCTGGTTATCATACATTAGAAATTGTCACTTAGAATCCTATATATAATCTCACTTCTTTTAAAATTGGAAGGAATTGTTTACCTTTGTTCAGTCATAAGCAAATGCAACTTATATTTTCAGAATGTTTGCTATGGAAGGCTGGAAAACATTTAGGGGAGGGTGAAATTAATTGTGAGGTTGGTTTTGGTGCTTAGACACATGTAGAATATTTCTGGTGGAAAAGACTGGAAATTATTTATCTCAGTGATTTGGAACCTGATATTTATAGCAATACTATCTGAACGCTTTAGAAGAAGTAATATTTCTCCCATCCTGCCAATTATTTTGAAAAAAAAAAAGTAAATTGTTTTTTTATTATATATTATAGGAAAGTTCCTCTTATATTGAGTCTTTATTCATCTCTCAGAAAATAGCACAGAGAAAAATGAAGAGAACATATGGTGTCTTCTATCAGTCAGTCATCATTACTGCTTCTTCACACTGTGTCATCACCCCACAAATAGCAAATGAGTGTGAATTTCTCCCTGCTGAAAAAGAAGAGAGAAAACTGGTTAGTGCAGCCAAGTAAAAAAAAAAAAAAAAAAAAATTACAATAACATCAACTGGAAGATTATATAAAATATTAAAGACAATGAGAATGCAGAGGGAAAAACCCCTAAACTGTCAAACAATAGTATCAAACCTGCAAGTGTTGAGCTGGAGCAGAACTCATGAATTTCTCTTGATTTGATAACCAAGCTTGAAATATTGATGGGACACAGTCTCTCTTGCCCATTCTTTATGAATGATTCTGTGCTATTTGAGGTGCTCAAACAGACAGTACTCAAATAAGAACTGCAAGGAATGTAATGTAATAGTTTGTCTCTGGGGCATCCATAAAATCCTGAATTTCCCTTTTAAGCAGACATCTAGGAAAAATATAATTTTATTTAATTCCCCGATGTTCCTATTACACTTCTAGTGTAAAGGTTGCAATTCAAATCCTTATCTGCAAAGCCTCTCTGCCATTCTTAAAGTCTCTTGCAAAGAAATATATGACAAAGCAGCCTTGGAAATAGCTGCCGTAGGAACTTAATAAACCCCAACGCTGGAAACATCCATCCCAGCTTTGAAAGGGATATTTCAAAGTCAACCTCCTATAGAAGCAGCAAAAGCAGTTGAGGTTTATGGGGGAAAAAATTTATATATAGGTATATACGTACGTGTGTGTGTGTATATATATATATGTATTTGTCTGCAACCTGGTAGGTTTTTCTAGCCTGAGAATTTGCCTGATCTCTGGAAACCTAAGTGTTCATTTTTTCCTTCCACCTTCCTCCCCTTCCCCCCAGTGTTGTTGAAATAGCGCAGAGACTCAAGGGCAGACCCTGTGAATAAAGCTCCCTGAGTGGTACATCCACAATAGTGCAACAAAGCAGCAAATTCAGAGCCTTATAGGAACGTCTGAAGGAAATCTAGGCCATATTGTCTCCCAGATCTCTAATCCTTCATTCCCTTTGGATCCTTCCCTCAAAAAGCAGCTCATGGCGGGATGCTAATGCACCTGGAATTGAGCTCCATACGTAAACTACATGGGGAAGCAAGCTCATTTGCAAGGTCCTTTCATTTTGATGCCCAGCTGAAATAGGTGCACACAAGATGGTTGGTAAAGCTATGGGTCAAACAACTACCTGCAACTCTGTAGACACTTGGACTAGAGTTAAATTTCTTCTATGACCACTCCCAGGATCTGATATTATTTTACTGATGCTGCTTTAGAGTAGCCCTGCCTGACTGTGGAAATAAGGCTTTCCTCTAAAGATCATTTTCTAAAAATTGTTTACACTGCAGCAAGCCAGTGAGGTTGAGCTTGGCAGATTGGGGAACAGGACAGTGTCAGCTAGGGTCATGGAAGAGGGAAAAGTGCAATGGTAGGTAATGCTGGGCATAGAAGAAGGCAGAATAAAAGTGAATTTTCTGGGAGTTAACCAGAAATAAGAAAATATGAGGTAGGTAATGCTGGGCATAGAAGAAGGCAGGATAAAAGTGAATTTTCTGGAAGTTAACCAGAAATAAGAAAATATGACATAATTCCATGCACTCTGCCCCTGGAGCAGTGCTTCTGCATGGATAGTATCTGGAAGGTAGGAGCGGCAAGGTTTGTGTGGAGAGGCGGTATCGTTATCAGGCCAAGGAATATCGATGGGACAAATTGTTGGGTACGCAAACCATTCTTTGGGAACAAAATAAAAATCTCTGGAAAAAATTACAGAAACCTCAAAAGACAGAGTTGGAAGAGATGTATTAGATCATATGGTTCATCCTTTGGTAGCAGCAGCAAATTGTCCCCTAGAGACAGAGGACATCAGTTATTTCATAAAATATAGCCAAAAGGCCCAGAAGGAACAATATGGTTTAGACAGGGAAGCCTGAGAAGCATTTGATTTAGTCTAAGTGAGAACAGCCAGACCTACCAGACTTAGAATCAAAAAATTGCCCTCAAAACTGCTCTTTGGAAACTCCGTCGATAACCTGGAGTAACCAGGAGCTGTAGCTTTTGTCCTCAGTATGCTGGGTAGGTGCTGGAAGGGATTCTTTTTAGCAGGACGTACAAAGATGTATGTCGAGATACTCCCCACAACAACATGTAAGGGTGCAGAGGTTTGGAGTATTTTACTGCTCCTGTTTTGTCCCTCCTGGAAGAACAAGGGTTGAGGCGGAGCGATTGCCGATGGCCCTTTGAAGGACTGAACCTGGAGGGCTTGGTTCTGTTGGGTGATCCCGCTCTCTGAGACCTAATTTGTTGTGAGTGAAACAATGCACTGTCCTAATTTTGGGTCTCCACTAGATGTATTCACATCCCATCCAGTTCTGGCATTTGGGGCTTGGGGCTCTTTAGAAATGACTTGGCTGTCCTGGGTGGATTTGCTTTGTCATTTCCAGAGACAGTAAAACTCAGGGACAGAATTTGTATGCACCTCGTATGCAGCTCCTTATTGTCCGTGTTTGGACAAGAAATGGAACCCTGATCTATCAGTATAGTGACAGACTTTGCTGTGCAGCTGTTGGGATGACCCTGAGCATGTTTTTCCAAGTGGATGAGTGGAATGAATCATACTGGAAAGATGAATTGGAGAAAAATATGCTTAATGCTGGCCGGCAAAATTCATCCTAGTGGGATCACTCCATCACTGAAGAAATGTCACAGCTCCTTCATAGGTGACATAAACAAGTTCCTTTTTAGGCTGCCAGGAACAGGGGCAGATCTCCTGACACGTCCATTCATTCTTCTTGATTTTATGTGTTTTGTAAGTTGGCGGTATGACTCAGCAGAGAGGGAGCACAGTGCAGGCATGTAAGCCTGCTCCTGAAGAAGAACCATTCTGAGGACCAACCAGAGCAAAATAATTACAAAGTGTAACAAACAAC
>NW_009624951.1:0-23960 GCF_000690535.1 Cariama cristata | reverse complement strand
GTTAGGCCTGGCTCCTGCTCCCTTATCATGGACCTTCTCTCTCTTCAGCCTCTCTTGCCTTCTGCTCCTTTAGCCCGGGGAGCATGCCTCTGCGCCATCCATCCCGCACACCTACTGCAGAAACAAAACCGCCTTTGCCCGGATCTTCCTTCCACCTCTTCTCTTTTCCTTGGCTGCTGCTGTCTTTTGCCTCTCATGTTACTATTACCAGCTCTACTTTTTTTTTTTTTTTTTTAAACATATAATGTGAAGAACTGATTTTGTGCATGGTTCATGTGGAGGGGCGCTGAGCCTGTGAATGAAGCCAATATTTCTTGTTCTTCCTTCTACCATTCTTTTGTGTCTGTTGTGCTGTTTTCAGTAAACAATTAAAATAAGTACAAGTATTGCAGTCAACTGGGATTTCACCTAGTCTGCTTGCTTGAATATCCTTCTCGTGAAATTGGAATGTTTTATTCTGGAACCGCTATATGATACACGGTTTCATTATATGACACAGTTCCTTGTTTCTCCTGTAATTTCACTGGCTGAAATACTGAGAGGAGAAAAACAGGGGGTAAAGGGGAAGCCGTAGATTTAGGTCTGGCTTTGCATAACCTCATTGGTTGGGTTTTGTTTGCAAACCCAAGGGTGCTTGAGATTCAGGTCACCTCTCTCAATCCCCCTGCAGTGGTAGGCGTGTGTGTGAATGCATCAGAGAGGAGAGATAAATGACTCACATTATGATCCATCTTTATTTCAAACAGTACTCAGCAAAAGCGAGAGGGTGGCTTTTGTGTTGCAAAACCCTGTTGATTTAATTTTTCCTTCGCGGAGCTGGGTGTGGTTTGGGCAGAGGTACTATATATCTTAACACACAGAGGGTGAGGGCAGCACAGACCTGTCATTTTTAGTTTGGCCAACTTCTCCAAGGAAAGCTAGCAGATCAATTTAGAAAAAAAAAAAAGTAAACTATCTTTGGCCTGTAGTTTTTTCCCTGATTCTTCCCTCCTGGTTTTCATTTCTGAACAGGCGTTGTCATCTTGTCTCATTAGAGGTAATAGAATCTGAAGGGTAAGAAGGGAAAAATCCTGGTTATTGACATATGTGATGCAAAATAGCTCCTATTTCCTTTGTAAATCAGGGATTGTGGAATACTGTAGCAGATGTCTTGTCAACTGGGGAAAGTCTGCTGTTGTCCTTTAAAAATCAGCTGCTGCCTAGGTGCACTGGTTTCCTTTCGAGCTAAAAAAGTGATGCTTCCAGAATCAGGCTTCCAGCCTTCCCTGAATTTTCAATCACAAAAGCATCTCCAAGGTCACTTCCTGGGACACCTTTGGATTTTCATCACTTTGGGCCATCTGGACTAGATGAGCAAGGTGATATCAGTGAGCTCCTTTGTGAACAACTATCCATATGACAAAGGGAAGAATGCCTTTAAACATTGTGAGAAGGGGAGGCAAAAGCTCAGGACAGATTCAGGATTTCAGTTTTGTTTTGAACCGAGCAATGTAACCTTTCGAATTCACAAAGCATTGTCAGCTCTTGTAATCCTTTATTAGTCTGCTTGGCTTTGATTTCTGTTTGTATTTTTACTATCTAGGGAAAAACAGATTTTGGCATCCTTTAGTCTGAACATTGTCAACTGTCGTTGCAGGAATAAGGCCAGTTAAGAATTACTTGTGTGAGCAAGATTTAATTGACCAGGCACTTAGGGAGAAGAAGAAAGGAGGAAAAAGAAAAAGGAATATCTGTAGCTTGATTCAAGCATTCTGTCCGTTCTGGAAATAAAGGAAGAGAGAACACAAGCTGCTGCACTTGTGTGATTGCACTAAAATAGCAGCTTGTGTTTACATTTTAACTTTCCGTTACGAGGCTGCTGGCTGCGTAGCTGGAAGCACAGATTTAGGATGTGGCACGTACCTGTTTTGTGGGCCCTGTTACGGTGCCCCAGACAGCCAACACACTAACGCGTAGCCTTTGGATGCGAATGCCAGCTTCTGGGGCAAAGGCCTATGACACTGGGGATTTCGTTTTGTCTTTGTAAGTGCCAGAAAAGGAGAATATGCAGAAATAAAGGAGACACAAATAATGTTTGCTCTGGCGCTCTCAAACTGATTTTCCTCGTGCAGTGAAAGCAGTCAGTGACTCTTTGCGCTACTGTTAATTCAACACCGCATTGAAATTCTCCTTTATGTCATCTGCCCTCACGTTCATTTTGGATGGTTTCTTAGTACGTCAAATGTCTCGTTAGGCTCTATGCGCAATATGGCAAAGCATGAAGCAATATTTTATAGCATGGCAGACATGAAGCACCAATTGCAATGTAAATCTCTCACTCTTGTATTTAATTCATTCACACTGGTCCCTAACACACGTGATCCCCAGATGGCTTCCCCAAATACTGACGGCAAAAACACAGCCATTTGCTGGAGATGCTGATGGCCTTTCTTTTTCAATAATTCCTGTTCTAAGAACGAATCTGTTCTTAGGGTTGAAGGAACTCCCCTCCTTCCCCTCCCCTCTCCCCAGATTTTTGGAGAGACCGAATGAAGACCTGACTCTAGGTTGTCACTTTGCAAATCAAGCTGTTTTCTTATCAACACGACACTCAATTATTTGCCCTTAAAAAGCAATGATAGAGATCACTGATAGGAACTCGGAGATAATATGTCAACCCTTTCTCGTTAAGCATGCCAGCTTGCATTGTAACCTCACCGCTGCTGCTGTCAGAATACACTGAACTTTTTCTTTGTTCCCACAGGGTCCTTGAAGTTTATTTCATTACAGAGTATAATATGTCCTAATAGAAACTGGGTAATAGACATACTAAGAACTAGCAAGGAGGGGATTTTGTGTCAAAAGAGAATTCAATTTTAATTAATCTTTGCAGAGTAATTCAATTGAGTCTTCAGGAGGAACCTATTTCTGTTTTCCCCACAGTTTCCTACACTGATTCTGCATATTTTAAATCTGTAATTCAGTAGTCTGAGAGTACATATAAATAGAAAGCAAGAGATACATGTTAGGCGGCATCTTGGGAGATTTGCTTGTATACAAGGGTTGGATCTTTTCCTCTTAACAGGACTACTGCGTTTTGGTGGCAGCAGGAAGATCTTAATGGTTTTTCCCGTGTCTCATTCTCCCTCCTTCCCGCCCACAGTATGTGTACAGGTATATGTGTATCTATGTGTATGCATGTATATGAGCACATATATAAATATTCTGTAGTTCTTCATTGGCAAGAAGACTTTCCTTTTCTGACTTTGAATTTAAATGTGACAGACATGTTTCTTTGTCTGCATCCTTTTAGCAGTGCAAGAAAGCGTTATGTGTCAGCCTGTATGGGTGTGGTATATGTGTGTTTAGTCTCTCTCTGTATCTACAACCTCCTGAGCCTGATGTAATAATTCACGCATGGGTGACAGGCAGTTTAGAAATGATTCTTTACAAAACAGAAAAAAAATACACAGAATGTATAAACTTGTAGGAGTATTATCTCCTCCTAGCTAGTTCTCCTCCACCCTCTGAACAACTACGTTCTACGTTTTTATTCTCATCATCTTTAGGGCTAAAAAAAGGATCTCTTGGCATCACTCTGATTTTTCTTACATGGCTTTCAATTAAAGCACTTTTATTTCACAGATGATACTGTATTGATTATGACAGGAATGCATATCACCCTGATGTGCTCTGCCCCCCGCCTCCAGTCAGGGAGGGTCTGTCCTAAAAGGATGTGGGTAGAAGGTAGGTTAGGATTCACTTGCTTTAGGAGTAAAAAACACAAAATCATGTAATCTTGGAGTAGTAGTTATTTAATGACACCCACTTTATGCAGAAGTATTTAAGGGTTTACCATGAAAGCGAGGGACCAGTCAGCCAAGTGTGTGCAGGAAGGCAGAGCCTGTCCGCGGGGCGACGCGTGGTTCTGAGCAGAAAGCCGAGAGCAGAACGCACTCCCTCTCCCTCTCTCATTCGTGCTGCAGCTTGTAAAAGAAAATAAATTAACATACTCATTTTAATCTTAGGCAAGGAAGAGTGACATATATTGCTTATCTGGCAATGCAGGGTGTCCCTATCATCTTTGGAAGAATGGGGAACACGCAGGCAAATAGAGACACCTCTGCCGAGCTGGAGCCTGATGAAAGGAGTGCGGTGCGGCTATTGAAGTGAGAGGAGCTGAGCGCTCTGGAATCAGGCATTAAATGCCCTATTTGTTTTCCATTTAATTCTTTCCTTAGCTTTATTTAAAATTGTTTTGATAATGGGAGGATTCTGGATTTGGGAATTTAGCACAGGGAGGGGAGAACACTAAGGTTATGTATTGCTATTTCTGTAGGTATATATAGTATTGCTTTTGTTGTATAGTGAAACTTGAATTCGGACGCACTGCTTCCCCGCACCGCAGCAGGTAATACATCTAACCAGAAAGCTTCAGTGGGATGGGGCAGGGAGAAAAAAGAGAAGCAAAGAGTTGAAGGGAAGAGGGAGAAGAGAAAAATGGATCAATAGAAAAATGGGGAAAAAAATAGTAATGGGGATAAGAGTGGTGAGCAAGAATGAAGGAACAGGGCATATGTTAGAAAAAAGGAAGGGAAAACATGAAGTGGCTTGAGGATGCCAGGAAAACTCATCCTTCCAAAAAAGAAGACTCTCTGGGAACCAGAACACGACATGGTGCTAGAACGTTGCCTCGTGGGCTGAGCAACGGCAGGAGCGAAAAGGAAGGCCTAAAAGGAAACTGAAGGGGAAAAAGAGAGAGTGCTTTTGGAAGGAGGTGCAGCTCGTAACACAAGGGAGATGGTGCTGCTTTGTACCGGGGTGCAAAGATGCTGATTGTCCTTTTGCTGAGAGTTGTGATGGATACAAATGTGAGGCTGGACCTATCATGACAACTCCTCGTTTTCCAAGAAATACGTTAAAAGAACTTGACTATATTGTACTTATGGGCTATTTATTTGATATGCTGTAGAAACTTGCTTTTCATTAAGTGAAGAGAGAAAGTGAATCTGACCTAATAGCCTAATTTATAAAAGAAAACGTCTTTTCCTCAGCGTGCTTAATGAAGGAGTCGAGCTAAAGCAGAGAAGGCAGCCGAAGGCAGCCCCACATGTCTGGCACGGGATGGCAGTGGCCACTGGGCCAGCAAACAGTTAGACTCAGCAGCTAGTAGCATTTCTTTTGGGGCACTTTTGAAATCTCTGTTTCAAGGCAGAAGCGGGGGCTGCTCAGGGTCCTGACAGCAGCTGGCACAGAGACACCAAAACACTGTTAGCAGTTCTCCCAGCGGTGGTGGGTTTTGGGAAGACTCTCCCCCTGGCCCCTGCACAGGCAAGATGGCATTATGCTAACATGTAATACGGCGTAATACTAAGGATGGGCCTCCTTGGGTGGGCCTTTTCACCAGCAGGTGTTAGTGGCTGTAATTTGATTTGTTGAGGACTCAGACTTCCTCACCTAGGGCTCCTCTTAGCCCAGGTGAACCAGGCTGCCCTGTCTATGCTAGCAATGTGTGTTATCACATAGACCCTCACCTTTTGTCTTCGTACCTATGCTGCCATGCAGCAGGGTAAACTTCCCCAGGGAGCAGATACCAGGTGAGCAGAGCTAATGCCTCCACAGAGGAGTGAGAGGGATGGGTGGAGGTGTAAAGCAAATGTCTGGAGTCGTCTTCTTTGTCCGCACAAAAAGCTGTGTCTGAAAACAAAACAGATCAACAAGAGTGAGGATTCTGTGTTCAGTTGCTCTGATTCCTATGGACTGAGGAAAGGTGGAGTAAAAATATAAAAACTTAGAAATGTGCATGGATAATTCTTGAGAAATGTGCTTAGAAAACTAGATAAATAATAAGGAACCCAAAGGAAAAACCCAGCAGTGTTCAGAGTTCTCCATGACAGGCTGCAACTAGGACCCCTCTTTTTCTTGAATCAAAGCGAAGGAGAAATATTAGGAAAATCTGTTTAGATTTTATGCCGTTGTATGGTATGGCTGGCGTCTCATCTGCTACCTGTTAAGGAGCAATGTTTTGTTACAGCATGCTATTTAGTGCCATCCTTTTTTATTTAATGTGTAATTTAAAGCTGTTTGAAGAACTAGCAGTGTGAAACAAACTGTCTGAAGTGCACAAGGTTATTTCCTTAAAATTTGGGCTTTAATGATGTGCAGAAAGGGGCTTGCTTGATTTCCCCCAGGCAGTTTTCAATTTTGCACAGTTCCTTTCAGCCCAGCTTCAAGACACCAAAGTTGTCTTGAGAAGGCAATAGCCATCACGTTCCCTAAGGGAGAGGGAGGGGCCAAGTCCACTTCTGTGTACCACCGGGACAGTGGGGTGGCACCAACACTGCATTTGGCCCTGTATGTGAAGAAACCTATTTCTGAAGATTCTGTGTTTACCGAGCAGGGCTGAAATGAAGAACCGTGTCAGATCTTTCATTTCTGCAGAATAAACTGCAAAGAGGTTTCCCTTCTCCCCCACCCCCATCTCACAAGCACTTGGCTTAAAATTAGTTCTGACTCACTTCCCAGATTGCGGGTAGGTAGTTCAGAGCTACCGCCTCTGCCAGGGAGAGAGCCCGGTGCTGTTCGAAAAACCGTTCTCTGAGTGCACGCAGCCTGGCGTGGGGTTGGGAGGTAGGTGCTCTGGGATCTTCCCTCTTTCTGCCACGGACTTTGCCTGGGGTGTCATGCCTATTTTAAAAACCTCTGGGTTGTTTTCTTATGTTTCTTGTCAGAGTATGAACCACCAGCCTCATGCCTTGGGTTAGTGGCCCAAGCTGTGTACTGTGACAATTAAACCAAATTCCTGATTCGTGCAAAATGCCCTCGTCTCTCCATCTGACACGGGGTTTAGCAACATGCAGCTGTCCCAGGTGGACTCTGCGAGAGGATGAGCAATCTCCTGATGCACATCCCACCCAGCATCCTGCTCTGCAGCTGCGCTGGTCGCATGGCCGAGAGGCGTCTGAATGTCACCAGCAGAGGAGACGTGTCCGGTGCAATCAGCCGTACTGCCTTTAGCAAATGCAATGGTAGGATCAAAGGTTTAAAGCTCCAGTAAACAGAACGAAACAACAGATAAAAGGTCTAAAGTAAAATGTTCTAACTCAGAGCTTGTGGATGGGCTTATCCTTGTCCCTACTTCAGGATTAGCTTTTCACTTGCTGCGTTTATTTCCTTTGTTCTTCAGCTGGCTTTGCTATGGGTTTTCAGTAACATTCTTTACATTTAGGGGGTATGAAATAAATAATTAAAATCCCTACCTCTGTAATTTGCCTTGTATTGACAAAGCCTGATAGCTTCCCCGCTGAAGGCACTGCCGGCTCTCCAGTGCAGACACAGCTGGCAGAGATGGGGCTCTTGGCTGGGAACATAGAACTACTCATTCTGGTGAACTTAAAACTTTGAATTAACTCTTCTAAAAGCTGCCTTTATTTGGGCCTCCCTGAACCCAAACCTCCCTGGAGATGTCCAGCAGCCCCAAGGGTGCCATTACACCATTGTGCTGTAAGTTCTCCCGGGCATGGACCGTCTCATCCCGTGGAGCTGTGACATGTCCTGCCCAGTGGCCCCAACCCTACACGCAGCTCTAGGAGCTGTAGCAGCATGTGCACTACTTAACCGCAATAAGTGATGTCGTAGCGGCGTTCAGGCAATAGTATCGCCGAAAGCTATTCCCATGCCGACCGCCTCAGCCGTTTTGCTGTAAAGCTCTTCCAGAAATGACAGCGGGAAATAGGAAAAGGGTTTTTATTTTTGTTGGTTTTTACTTTTGATGGTCTTCAGAACAGCAAAAGTTCTTTTTACTCAAGCTATCAAGGAAAAAAATACCGCTTTGAGGCAGAAGCTGAGCTTAAGAGAACTCAGGTGGAGCAGGTGCTGAAAGAGCAGTTCGCCACGTGGAAGCACCTGCTCGGGCTCTTGCCTCCACTGGCTCCCTGTTCCAGCCAGGTTTTCTCCAGCAGCTGGGGGTGCCCGATCAGAAGAAGGCTGGGACACCTGGACATCGGGGGCAGTGGGAAGAGACAAGAGGAATCTGGATGAAGCAGTGCTCCCTCACCATCTAGTCTGTGGCACCTGGGAGCAGAAGGTGGGAATTTCTCCTTTCATGCCTCTGTAGAAGGGAAAGCAGGGTGGCACCATCGAAAGCTGTGGCCTCACTAATGAGCAGCATGTTCTGCTGTTGCTGCCCCAGCCAACAAATATTGAATAAGGTTGAGCTAAGGCTGGGCCTCCAGGGATTAATTCCACTGCGGGAACGAGGAAAGCCAAAACTTCTGTCATAAAAGGAAAAGGAAAGAAAGTGATGTGACATCGAATACTTGCATGATCTTGTATTTTGGAAAGTTAAAAGGGACAGTAAAGCTGCTGAGAAAAAAGGTTTGGTCCAGTTCTGCATCTTTCTTCTAGGCAAGCAGGCAGCGTGCATGGAAGCCTGCTTCAAATCACACTTCAAATGGAAATGTCATCGCTAATACTCGGTAATTGCCCTATCTCGTCCCTGTAATATACTGCATTCATAGCCAGGCAGGACTTTACTGAAAGCAGAGCAAAATGCAGTCCTGATTTAATGCAGCCTCACGTGTGTTACAGCTGGGGAAGGCAGGCACGGAGAGCAGTGGTGCGGGGCCCCGTGAGCCAGCCGGAGCGGGGCCGTGTCCCCAGGGCTCCCCGTGCCACCCGTGGCCACACGGCAACTCCTCGCCCTGCTCGCCGGATCGCGTGCGGTGGCTCCTGTTTGGAGTCAGATCTTGTTATCTGTCTGACATGTGAAATAACCGAATCAAGTAAATATGGTGTGTTAACAACTGATTTCGGGTCTCGAGAGAAAATATAGCCTTTTGAGCTAATACAGCACGTGGTAGGGGGAGGAGAGTGACACGCTGGAAGATGGTTGTAGCTGTTGTTCACAATGTGGTTTGACTGGGATCCGAGAGGGATATTAAAAGCTGCTGTATCTTACATTTTGTCTACCCATAGCTATATTTTACTAAAAACGTGACATGTGAAATGTAGATCAGGATACTTCAAAACCACCCGGTTCCAGGAGCATTGACTTAGATGTGAACACCTGAATTTCATCAGGCTTGAGGATACCTTCCTGAACAGGCTGCCCAGCCACTGGAGGAAGTTAAACACAAGGGAGAAATAATTTCTTTGTTCAACTGCTGCCAAACGACAGATCCTTAACAAAGCACAAGTCTAAACAAACATCTTCAATATTTTTCTCGCTATATTTTATAGCTATTGCTCTTGAGACTGGTTGTAGTCTGAAGGACAGGCATGTCAAAATTCCTTGGTAGAAAACACAAGAAACTTTGGGGTTTGAAATAATTCTGTAAATGTCTGCCCATGCCCCTCTCCATCTTCCCCATCCTTCCCCATCCCTCCACCTGCACTCATATCCATCATTGCCCTGGGCAGCCAGAGGGAAGCAGCATCTCAGAGAGAGAAGAAAGACGCATCTTCCTCGGTGCTTGCAGACTGTGTGTTAGTGCTCTGCATAGGAGCAGGTAAGTGAAGAGCCTGATGAGGAAGGATAAACACACCAGAATAGTCAGCAGTACCAAAGTTACCCCATGAATGGCATGCCTTAGAGAAAAGTAGCTGCAGCATGTCAGCAGAGACGCAATGGCCATATCGTGCTCTGAGTGGGACACAGCAAGCCAGGATTAACTTCATGGAAGTTAGCAGATGCTCCAGATTTGCATCAGCAAAATCACAGATGGAACTGGGTTTTCTGAAATGTTTGAAGAAAAGTACGCATCTCCTGGCAGAGATCCGAGTGTGGTCATATCCAGCCTAGGAGCGCCAGGGCTGGGGCACCGTTTTACTCTTTTTCGGTTTTTAATAACTCCGGGTTTTAGCACTTCCACTTATTATTGCAGTGGCTGACAGGGGACCTACAGGAAAATCCAGTTTTATTGAAACTGAAAAGGTCAGTTTTGTTGAGCGTTTCCATGGTAAAAATAATAAATTAAATATATTCAGACTTTCCAAGCTACTCAGATCCACGGGTTGGCCTGACCAATGGGAAGATTTTCCCGCAAGCTATTTTAATAGTATCTTGTTGCACAGCTTTTATGTGTGGCGTGGGCTTGAGGTCTTTTCAGAAAAATATTTTTCTCTTTGTTATGCCAGATTCTTCAGTCTTTGTAGTGCTGTCCATGGACAAACCTCTGTCAGAAAGCCTTGAAAAGGGGTCTGAAGCCCACTAGGGAGGCAGCTTTCCAGTGTCCCCATTTCTGTCTCACTACGAAGGCCCCACTTTGCTTCCCCTTCAGTTGTGTGTGCAGGCTTCTGTTGACTGTTCTGCTAATAGGTGTTTTGAGCAAATATCCCTCCATTTGCCTGTGGCAAATGCTACCTGGGACTCAGATGTTTCCCACTGGTGTCAGTGAGGTCTTTGCTTTGTGTTCACTGCGGGCTGGGTTAGTCCATAACAGGATACGTTTTATTAGGGCTCAGATTGATTTTGGTCGATTGGTCAGGCGAGCACGATCTCTCTTTCATTCCCTGAGCATCAGATGGTATTTGCAGCTACTGTCAACTTGGTAAGGAGAGATACAGCCACCCTTCTCTGGGGTGCTACAACTTTAAATATCCCTTTTCTTGTCTACAAACCTGCAGAAAATCCCTGGCCCAGCAAAGGCACACTAGAGCCTAAGAGGCTTCTCTCTGTGCCGCGACTCCTAGGATGGAGCAGCTAACACATTTCTTGTTCAGTGGTTGTAGCTAAATGCCCAGTCCAGCTCTATGAATTTTCAAATAATTTCTCATCAGTCTCACGTACTTCCTATATTTCTTTTCCCTTCTGCTTGTTACTGAGGTGCCATAGGCATAAAACTAAGGTCTTCCCTTTTAAAGAGTTCAACTGCTCCTATCACTCACTGCTAATTAGTTCTTTCTTCCCATAATTTTAATAAAGCGCTCTCAGTAACCAGGTATGGTGGCATCTCCTACAGGGTTTCTTACCTTCTGCGGTGTACACTGCTGTCACTGTGGGAGTCCTTCGCATGATCGCATAGAATGGGATCCTGTCACCTCCCCTGGCTAGTCTATAGACATCATTGTATGTGTGAATTATTAAAAAGGTGTAGAGAAGAGACGGCACTGGGAAAGGAGAGCTCTGCTTCACAGTTAGGCTGTCACCCCTATCCCAGTCTCTGATGTCAGGGAAGTCAGGGCTGTGACTCCTGTGTTGTACTACCAAAGTCCTGTGTATCTCCTGCTGGATTTCAGCCTAGAGACTGCCCGAGTGCACAAAGGATGGGCTGGCCGTGGCCTGGCGGGCTGGTGTCACTGGTGGCTCATCCCCGTGGGGAGCCTTGGCCACCAGTGGGGCGGTGTGAGATTGATGCCACCGCCCTGCTAGCCAGCTCCAGCGGATGCGGAGTGCAGAGAGGAGGGGAGAGCTTGTCAGTGGGACATGCCCTGCAAAGAGCAGGACCAAAGTGATTTTGTTTCATAACTTACTTTGCATGGATGTTTGTACCTTGAGATAATCCCTGAGTAGGTGAGCCAGCGCCGAGGAATCAGTCTTGGGCTACTTGACTGCGCCCTGGCACCGTGCTCATCGCTCGTGTATTTTGGGTGCTGCCCACCCTGGCCCCGTGGGCGTGGGGAAGCTGTGAGCTACAGTCCCCTCTTGTCCCAGCACCGGGTGGCACTGGGGGCTGAGCCCAGCCGGTTTGTACAGGCAGCAAGCCCTTGAGGAGGCAATTGTCATGTTAATGCAAGACCTGCCTGGGTTTTATAATCTTGGATCTGTGCCCTTTGCTCCCTCCTACCCCAGACTCTTCTTTTTATCACGGCTTCTCCTTCTGCTCTGGTTGCTGCTCACCCCTGCGTGACCTTTTTACCACTCGAGCAGCTTTTCTCTTGGAATCGCAAGAAGCTGGAATGGCTGAATCTTGTATTTTACTTGCAAGACTCAACTGCATGTAAATTGAGGGAATTAGCTTTGGTGGTTTTTTTTTCTTTCTTTTTTTTCTTTTTGCCCACAGTAGACTGCAATATGCATAACATGGTAATCCTTGTGTAATATCCTCACAGTTTTTATAGCTCCCAGTTTTTCTATATCCTTATACCTGCCAGTTTCTCTATGCAGTACCATACACCATATGGCAGTGTGTTGCAGGTGGGAGGTTGGGTAGCGCTCCTCATCTTACCCACCTTTCCACCCTCCACCACAGCTGCGAGTTCATGCAGAGTACTCTCTCTGGTGGGTTTTTCCCACATTGCACATGCATTAAAAATTCCCCACCTAATAGCTTTTAGCTATTATAGCTGACTTCAGAGGCATTCTTCAGTCTATACACCTAAAAGCTGTTTCATTTTGCATTCAATGTGACATAAATTGAAGACTGAAGACCTGGAAAACAAGTAGATTGCAAACTTTGGTTACCCACTGCCACTTTGAGTTTGTATTCACAGTACGCTGCACGCACACGTACACGTACTTGCTTCCTTACTCACTAGGGTTTCGTTGTTTATTTCTCAGGGCAGACAGTTTTGCCATTAAAATCTGCAGAATTTTTTGTTTTTAAAAACAGATGAGCATCTGCAAGTTGGTGTACCTGACTTTGTTCTTCTCCATTTCCCAGTGACAGAAGTTTAAATGTAGCCAGCAAACTCAGAGGAGACCAAACATCTTTGTGATCAAAATGACGACCTAGCAAGAAGCTGGTTTAGTCTCAGTTTCTTAGGGAATGTGGTGAACTCTGCAGAATTGTTCATTTACTATACAAATGAAATCAATTGGGTCCTTGCCCCTTTCTCCTACCGCATAAATCCAATCCACTGTGACAGAATATTACTGTGATGTATGGTGGTGTAGGAAGCAATTACCAAGATGGAAAGAAAGATGAAATACTCAAAAGTTATTACTACCAATCATTATTTACTTTACAGCTGAAGTGGAGGGCCTACTTTTTCTTGGGAACCGTACCGGCTCATAGAAAGACAACACAGCCCAGTACAGGAAGGGAAGGAGAGGAATTATCCCCGTTGTGAGGGTGAAGACGTGAGGAACAGGGACCTTGAGGAAGTCAGTCAGGATGAAGCAAGGAACCTGTGGCAGAGATGGAGCTCACTGCAGAGTCCCAGCGCATCAGTGTCTTAGCTGAATGATCATCCTTCCTCTTATTAATAATGAATATGATCTTTCAAATAAGATTTTATGTACGTTTAAATTTAATAGCTCATCCTTCAGGAAGGGCTTAATCCTGATAGGTACTACATCCGATTTGGGCTGGTTTAGATCTGTTGGGAGCTGAGGATGCTCCTCTTTTCCAGAATCAAGTCCCTGGCGAAGCTGATGCTATTGACAGATTACCATTTATAGCTCTTTATTGCTTACTGTAGGTTTATTGCAAACTCCTTTTTTTTCCCTCTCTCAGAGCAAACATAATGTACAGCCCATGTAAATATAAAACATTAAGCAATTACTGGGTTATTTCAGATGCAGCGCTAATAATACATCATTTCTGAAAACCACAGCTTCAGATGTAGGGCGTGCTGTACCAGTTGTCTCATACGGTACTCACTGGAAAGTGAGCTCAGCCATTACTGTTGTATCCCTGAGTTATTACTCTCTCACCCCAGGAAACAAAGGGGAGTCCCGGAGGTTAATGCGGTTAGTAAAGCAATTTGAGGAAGCTGAGCTTGTATCTGCTTACACAGTGTACAGAAGATACTTAAACAGCAGACTTCCATCTCCTGCTCTTGTCTGCCGGCTCCTACATCACTGTCTTGCTTTTGTAATGCCTGCCAGTCTTCTGCTGAAATAAGAAATGGTGAATGTGAGAATTTGCTGTGTACAAGGTCCCTCAGGCAAATTGCCTGGCACCTGTTTTAAGAGGCCAGATGTGGGCTCTTGCTGAAAATGAAGACACAGAATTTGCATGGCTTTTGTGCTCTTCTGTCCCGCTCAGCCCTGTGATACGCCCTGGCAGGGGCCTGAGCAGTGTGAGAAGGGAGGAGGGCAGCGGTCTGAGCAGCAGGGCGCTTCTGAAGGGGACGAGGGGCAGCGAAGTGGCCATGCACCCGCTCCCCCGGCCCTGGGAGGCCACGTCCCACCGCTTCTCCCCTGCATCCCTGGTGCTTTGCGTCTGGGCAGAGGGGGAAGAAATGCTATCGCCTCTCCTCAGGACAGGAATATTGCCCCAGCCTTGCTGTGAAGACGGCCTTGCAGTGCTCTTAGTCTGGTGCAAACAAAGAACGGCTCCAAAACCCTCCTTGGGGCTCGGTGGTGGATTAACATTAACATTGACACACCAGCAATACTGAGTGATAGCGTGTCTGCATCTCTCCCACTGCCCGTGAGCTCACGTGAAAGCGCTGGGGCATTGAAGGCCCACGGGCTGTCAATCTGTGTGTGATTAGCACCGCCATCAAGTGGGTTGCTGCTGCCAGCTGAGGCACTGGGTGCTCTAGCCTGCTTCCCTTTGCAATGCATACAATGTATCTGAGGGTGTTAAATTTTTTAATAAGTGCCAAAGGCACATTGATAGGGCAGGCTCAGCGAAGTTTGTGCTGCCTGCGTTATGCCTGTTCAATGGGTAAACAGCAGAATGAATCTCCGGAGCTGTCAATCCAGCGCCTCCACCAGCACTGAATTCCCTAAAAAAGATGTTTTTAAAGAAAGGTACAGATGCATTGTGCTTCCTTGGAGTACAGAGTTGAAAAAAAAAGCTAGGATGTGCTCAAAAAACCTGCTTGCTACTATTCATAGGTTTCCTCGCTTCACCAAATAATCCGTGTTCTGGATTTCTGAAGTTTGTTTGGTAAATACTAAAATCAATGCATTGTGGGTCCTTGCTGCGTAGCAGGCTCAGAGTGACTCAGCGACAGCACGCTAACCTCAGAGCTTTGCAAATTACTACGCCCTGTGCTATTATTTCTGCTTTAGTAGATTTTGGTTTGAATAGAAACATGGCTGTTTCCAGTCAGGAGCAGATCCTTGATGAGCCCCGAAGGCTCGCTCCGCAGCCTGGACCCGTGCTCTGGAGCCTGGCCTTTGCGGAGAGGGGCTGGCTGGCTCCATGGATGCCAGCCTCGGATGGCAGCGCTGGTTTTTCCTTTAGCAGTGATAAATGAGCTTTTACTGATGGATTTTTGGCTGGCCTTTTCCACGCATTTGGCTTGCAGCTGAGCTAGTTGTCATAGCAGTAATGGGACTGCCTATGATCCCGATAAGGGGTCAGTTTGCTGACGGATTATCTTGCCCTTTCCTTTTTTACTTGGAATGTGAAAAATGTGCTGCTTATGTTTTCTTGAAAATACCTGATCCACAATTCCATTTTGGGACCCTTGGTATATAGGGGTGCTTAGGTGGGAAGGGTTGGTATGACAGAAAGAGATGCAACTCATAGGAGTGGGCTGCAATTTTATCTTTGAACCTTGTTAAATCTGGAGTACTAGAGGGCACATCTTTGGTGCAGTGTCCGTATTTAATTTGTGTTTCAGTAGGAATAAGCAGTGCTCACTTATCTCTGCATCATTTACCAATTACATAAACAACATTTATAATTATGATTCATTTATTTAGATTTTCTCTTGTGGGATTTCCATTAGCACAGAGATTTAGAGAGAATTAAAAGAATATGGCATGGTTACTAGCAAGGCATTATTTCAGGCTTGCTCTGACTGTATATCAGTCCCATTTGATTCAGCATGCAGGTGCAGTGGCTACAACCTAATTCTTTATGGACGAGATAAAAATCTTCCAAGCTGAACATTAATTGGTAGCCTCTTTGGATGGCCCTGATTATAACCTGCAACAGGGCCAGGGCAGTTTTGTTTCTGGGGAAAATAACAAAACTTGGGGCACCGTGAGCAAGTCTCCGCCAGCCGTGCTTATAACGCGCTTGTCTTGGGAACATACAGAAGTTTCCAGTGTCAGGCCTGTGCTTCTGTTAAATTCAGAATTTCAGTGCATTTAAGTAGCGGTGATCAATAGTCCTTCACATCTTTCTCTCTTTCTGATGTGCAGAATGTGCTGAGCAGGGCTGTGAGGCACAGCTGTGAGTAACAGGCTGTTATTCATTCCTTTGGGAGACACTGGCCTGCTTTGGCAAAATGAATATTTTTTGGAAGAAAAATTTTGATTTCTCATAG
This sequence comes from Cariama cristata, assembly GCF_000690535.1. Taxonomy (NCBI): domain Eukaryota; kingdom Metazoa; phylum Chordata; class Aves; order Cariamiformes; family Cariamidae; genus Cariama; species Cariama cristata. The sequence goes on along the minus strand of NW_009624951.1, from coordinate 7,865 downwards.
AAGCTTTAAGAAGCTGCAAAAATAAATATTTTTAGTTTAGAACTTGAGAAAATTAAAATGTTTTCAGCTTTCCTATAAAAAGCGGACTACTTCAGGAGGAAAACCCCCCCCAAGCATTCTGCCATTTCCTGTTCCGTAAGCCTCCCCTCAGACGTCCCCCACAAAAATTCCCCAGTGCGCTCATAAAAGAAAATTAGAAGGAAAAATTTCAAGCAACCTTGGTATTTACAAAGGGAATTTTTATCAGCTCTCAGTTTGCAGAAGAAAATCTCATTCCTGCAGAAGAAGCAACCCAGACATATCTCTTTTAATGAATTTCAACCATGAGCATCAGTTTGTGATGTATGGGCCAAAGTCTAGTCAAGAGAGTGGAGTATTGATAGCACTGCGAGCAGGGGAGAGATTGGCAGATAGCCTTTCTCACATTTTGCAGAAGAAATGACAAATCCATATTATTTACTATCCTTAAATAACTTGCTGTAGTTCAAAGCGACCCTCTGTGCTTAGCCAAAGCTCATGGTGACTTACGATAATTTCAGAGTTAGCAATTCAGACTGAAAACACAGGGACTGAGCCATGTACCAGTACACCAGTATTAAGCACCCAGTCCCAATGGTTTATGATTAGGGCAGAAGAGGAGACAACCTTCTAATTTGCTGCTCCTCCAAGGGTGGCAGAACCACTGAGCTGCCCCCATGGGCTTTTGGGGCCACTAAATGGTTAATTAGTCAGTAAATGGCACACAGGGGAAAATGGGAGGCTGGGAGGGCTCCCAATGAGGGGATTCCCACCCTGGTGCCTGGGCACCTCCTGGCCCAATTTCTGCTGGGAGTCAGGCAGGAAAGGAGCCCACTTCATCCGTGCTGGCACCCAGGTTCTTCTCAGGGGATGTTTCAATTAAATAGATAAATTCTCCTTTTTTGGGGGAAAGTTGATTAATTGATGTTTTCTGATGAAACATGTTTTGCCAGAAAATCCCTACCTACTCCTAATTAGAGGGCTGTATCTGGCCTCTGAGTTTCAGGCTTACAATTCTGTTTGGGGATCAGATGGTGAATTTTTACCATTGAGAGCAATTTCCTAAAAATCTATTTAGTATTCTGGCAATTTGCAGGATGGGGAAAAAAAATGCTTCGGGGCAAATTTTCTGCTTGGTGCACAGGGAGTTTTAACACATAATAACTGCAGCTGGGTGGGTAACTTGCTGCACTGGAAATTTACTTCTTCATATCTTGAGATTATAAGGCGAGGTGGTTTTCTGTGTAAACTTTGCAGGTTTTGCCTTTTTAGATCTCAATGTTGTATCTAAGAGGAAGCATATGAAGTTTGTAATGCACAGAGAAGGGAAACATGCCCTATTGCTTTAATTAAAACCAGCTGAAATAGCTCAGGTAGATTTCTGCTAGTTGGCAGTGTTACCATTTCTTAAAAATCATATGGTAATTGAATTTAATGTTTGTGCTGGAAGCTGAATGCATTTCAAATGTGAATTAGACCTATGTAATGCAGAGCAGTGGTGCATAATTAAGGCGCTTCATAACTGAGATTGTTAGTTTTGTGTGATACCCCCATTTTCAAGGCATCTGCAACATTCCTCCCAAAATAAACCCAATTACCTTAAGAGACTTTCCAATGATTTGGGACAGAGGGGAAGTGAGGCAGATAGGATTTTAACACAGTGGTTTAGGTAGGGGCAGAGGTGTGCTTTGAGTTAAGCCATCTGATGGTCTCTAGTGTTTAACTGGACATTGGGATCTGAACTGTGCTGTGGACCATAAGATTATTTTAGAGCATACCTAATGCTTTTTTTCTTCAGAAAACCTTGATTCCCTGAGCCAGGGGAAGATTTCTTCTAGGTGATCAAGCTAAATCTAATCCAAATTAAACCCACGATCCACAGGTGCTGGAGATGTGAAGGGTCTCAACACCTGCTGCTTTGGTCTCCTGAACCCACTCCAGCTGAACCAAATTACTTGCTAATGGAGACACTGCTGAAACTGTCTACCTGGCTGCCTGCTTTTCTGCTTCTTTAGCACTGGGGAGGTCTCTTTGTAGGAGTAAAACAGTGTGAAGGCTGCTCTGAGTGTCTCTGGTGAATGCCAGCCTCCAGAAGAGTACCACAAAGGATAGCAGGACCTGGGAATGGGGACCACAAAGCTGGTAGGTGAAATGGCAAAGTTTGATGCATAAGGAAAAGCTGAGAGAAAATGCAGGTTCTGTGCTTCCAAGATTAGTAGGAATTAAGTTCTGTCTCCGATGTACTCTTAATTAGAGCCGATGGGAAGATCTGATATACTTTAGAGGTTTTGATAGTAACTGAGACATGGATAACTTGGGGTGAGAGTTTTTGTTAACTTTGACTTCCAGATTGCTCTTGGCAAGCATGTTGAATGAGTTACTAATTTTAGTTTTAAAAATTCACAGATTTCCACAAGCTTTGACCATATTTTTAAGTTTCCTCCTATTCATCATATATTACTAAGAATAGAGAAGCTGTAATAATTTTAAAATTTCCTTAGCTCTTATGATATTTCTTAAACCACCCTAATCTGGCAAAACAAATAGTTCCCCATTATTACACTCAAGGTGTAAGAAAAACCCAAAGAACCCAAATAGCCTTTCCCAATCACTGCTAAGTTGATGTGGGAGGGATGAAGATCATACTAAAAAAAATCTTAGTGTTAAAAATCTTGTGTAAGTTGGAGAAGTTGTTCCTAGGCAGCACTCAGAGAGTACAATGCCAATGTCAAGATAGTCTCCTTGCATAGAGAATTGTGAAAGAACAGAGAAGCGGAACAAAACATTACCTACAGAGCTCTGCAAAATGTATGTTTCACTTCATGAGGGCTGCTGCAATAATTTTCTTCTGATTTTGACCTTTGTGGGTTTAACATGACAATGCTGTGGCTGGAGCTTTGGATTCAGGTGGAGGCAAAAACCTAAAAATAAACCTAATTTGTTCTAAGACAAAAACTGAGGTCTATGTAACTCTACCATGCAATTACTGGTGTGCTCAGGTTTACTCAACTAGTTCCTATAGAGAATCAGTTGATAACACTTGCAGTGTTAATTTAAAGCTAGTAGCAGAACCTGCCAAAAGACAAATCAGGCAAGTTTCCTGCAGCTTTATATTGCTCCAGAAGCCTTCTTCCAGATGAGTAGTTTTCTCCTACTGCTAATTCATTAATGTTACAGTACTGTGTATTACTGTCAGAATAAGTTGTGGGAGTTCCTCAGGGTGAATATTACCATTATGTCTATAAGCAGCAAAAAGCAAGGTGTTTGTGAATCAGGCTTTGTGGGGTTTGTGCTGGAAATGAGTTTGACTCGTCACTGTTGTGTCCTGATGGTTCAATGCAGGTCCAGAGTGGTGATACCTGTGCTGGATCTGAGCAGGCTGCTGTGGCCAAGGGCACTGCCCTTTGCTGGATCTAGAGGTGAGTCCCGGTGGCTGCGGTGGTGTGCTTCAGCTAAAGAACCGCAACTCTGAAAGTGCTTGATCTTTTTGATGGTTTGCAGGAGTTTGAGGGCTTTGGGAGGGCGATGAAGGGCTCCTCGCCACTGCCTGCGTTTTAAGAAGCTGTCTTCTGTAGGCTTTGGCGTAGACTCTGTGCAGCTAATGCAAAAGCAATCCCCAAAAAACAAGGCTAGAAAATAAGAGGGGAGTTTGAACCGGATAGATGTCCAGCAAGGGAGTGCTTTAAGTGCAATCACACAAGCTTGTCCGATCCTCAAATTTGGTTAAGAACAAATAAAATTATATTGCTGGACAGTCAGAAACTTCTCTAACCATTTTAAGTCCTTGCCTTGGGCAATCTGTGAATATTCAATGTGATGACCTTTCTGATAATATTGCAGTCACCTGAACATACAAATCATGGCTTTTTTTTATCCTTGAAACAGGATATGTTTTTCATATTTTTTCCCTTTGACTGGCACACCTTGAACTCAACTACTCAGTGGTTAACGCTCCCCGATCATAGTATGCTGATCTTGGCTATGCCTGTCTCATCATAGGATTGATTATTTGAAGTCTGAAGTAGTTGTGTGAGCACCTGCTAAACTGGTTTCGGATTATCTGAGTGGTTTTGATTATTTTTTTTTTTCTTTTTCTTCTAAGAAAAGACCCCCTCGGCAGTGTCTGTACTAACCAGCTCTGCTGCCTCTCTCTTTGTGCAGGGCTGGGGATGCTGGGTTCCCACTGCTGCCTATTCTGTCAGCTGTGGACAAAGAAAACATTTGATTCCTTGTGTCTCTGCACCAGAACATTAGGCTGAACAAAAATACTCATTCACAGTTTCCATGTAGGCCCATTTCCTGGACCCTGACCTTTCCCACTGCTCTCCTTCAGACTCTTATCAAATGGTCCAGGTCCTTGCTGAGGGGCAATGCCCCACGCTGACTAAGCTTTTGCAACAAAAGCTTTGTTACTCTGCACGACTTGCAGACTATCCCCTTATTTATGCATGCATGTTTGTCTCTCAAAAATGTGGTGTTCTTGATTTCCACTCAGTGTAATTTACTGTAATTGCTAGATCCTTTTCTAAAGAACTTCCAACTAATCAATTTTCCTCCAGCCTGTATTTCTGCAGTGGAGTATTTTTGCACGCTCTAATTGAAATGCACCCTATTGTTCTGCTAGTTCCCCAGCTTGTTGGGACCATTTGCAATTCTGATCCCCCCCTCCCGCACATTTGCAGTCCCTTCTGGCTGGAGGTCACTTGCAAATGTACTGAGACTACTCTGTATCCTACCTCCCAGCTCACTATGACATGGCATTGAGCGGAGCTGGCTCAGGACAAATCCCCAAGGAATACCTTTGTTTTGTGCATCCTTCCATTTTGACAGTAAACAATCAATAACTCCTCTCTGGCTTAAGTCACCCTGTCTTTCTTGCATCCACCTATGGTAGTTTAATTTACACTATGTATCCATAGCTTATATAAAAATATCATGGGAAACAGTGTCAGACTTACTAGGTGAAGTATGACATTTACCCTTCTCCCTTTGCCACAAGGTCTGCTACCTCGTTGCAAAATTAAATGATATTGTTTTGACGTTATTTTTACAAGACAGATTCATGTGCAGTGCTGTTCATCTCCTTCGCATCCTCCATGGCCTTACAAATCACTTGTTTATTTGTTCCAGCATTCTTGACTGCCCTTTCATTCCTCACTCTGCCACACTCCCCCGTGTTCAGCACGGGCGCTGTCATTTTCCAATTGTCCTGTGTGCCCTCCATGACTTCTCCAAGGTGAACTCCTAATGATGACCCTGACCAGTTCTGCATAATGACCTACAGGCTATTTACCTCAGGAACTAATTGGCTGAAGCAATCAGAAAGATCTAACTTACTCAAGTACCCTTGAGTCTGGGCTGTTGTGGTTTTTTTCTTTCCCTTAATGTGGATGGTGATAGTTACTTCCATCACAGGTCTTTAATTGTTAACCATCTGCATGATGTTGACCTTTTGAGGGAGGTTATTGCTCAAAAGAAAGCCTCAAAATCATCAGCATTCACCTCTGCTGAACAGCAGTATGGTACTCCCGATCTTCCTCTTCGAGTTACTTACCGAATTTCTTAGCTGTACCATCTTTTGTGATTTCACTGACCTTGTTCTGGGCTACTCTGCAATTTGTTAATGCCTGTCCTGGCAGGGTCAGGCACTTTGTGAAGCCATGTCACGCAGACCAGCAGGGAGCACGGAGGGAAGACCCTGTGGTGGGGCACACCGGGGGCTTGCTACCGACTTCCCTGCTGCTTGTCCAGAGTTGCTCAGCCATCACACAGAAATAAGCGTGTCTTTAAGTCGCTTCCATCCCTTGTTTGAGGTCCATGCTAAGTCAGTGTAGGCTAATTAGATGATCTGGCCCTCATTTTACCATTTAGGAGGCAGAAGGCAACTGGTAAATATCACAGATAGCCTTTGTCTTTTCTGTTGCATTTCTGTCACACACGGCTGTGTATGGTGCAGCCAAAGGACCGCAGCTGGGAGGAAATAGCAGACAATGAAAGTCCTCTGGCCTAACTGGTCATTGTGATATATGGAAGAATTGTGTTAATTTATATAAAGTGGCTTTTGCAAAGGCTGCTTCTACTTGAATTTGATTTTGAAAAGAAGAAATTATTCTCCCTCCTTACTGCAGACTTCATAATGCTTATTGTATTCTCTGGTCAGGTCGCTCGGTACCTGACGCATCCCACTGCTTTTCTGCTGCAGATAAAATAGTGCCTTTTTTTCCCCTTGTTGAGGCCTGACCTCTCCTCTTACCCTGCCATCTGTACCTCTCTGACATCTCAATTTTTGTGGGCTTAGCTGGTGCATGAGGAAGCCTTTGTGGAGGATTTAAAGGAGACAATCTCGCAGGTCCTGACATCCCTCTTCTAGTTTCAGCCCTTGGCCTCTTGCGACTGCAGCACGGAATCCTTCCTTCAGTGTCCCAGTTCAGTCCGATTCATCTTCCTTCCAGCAAATCTGCTGTGAGAGCCTTCTCGCCCTCTGTGTGGGGCAATTGCATTCCCCAGAGGGCACATGTGCTAATGATGGCCTGATCCCCAGCTTCCCTGGCTGGCTGATGATGCTCAGGGAAGTTCAGCTTGGAGGATGTTTGAGCCATCCTCAGCACTGCAGCAAATTCCCACAGGAGTTGGTCCTTTTATATCCCTAGATTGCAACAATCATTTGGCCCTTGAGGGGTTATAGGCATGGAGTGGGAAGCAATGGGGGGTTGTTCAGATTTTTGTTTGTACTAGTTTTCTTACATATATCAAAATGTCCCCGAGCCTTGGTGGGTGATGTGGAATGCTCTGCCTGCATTTGCTGCCTGCATTACGCCATTTAGTCAAAATGCATTCACCATAGAAGCCCAGTGATATTCATGATGAAGTTGCAACAAGAATTCTGCAGGCAATTGAGAGAGACTTCAGGACCTTGGAACAACTGGTTAAGGGACAGGTAGCGTTCTCCTCTATCCTTCCAGTTGCAGGGAATGATGAGGGAAGAAACGTGAGGCGCCGGCAGACCAATACCTTGCTCTGAGCCTGGTGTCACGGGTAGAATTTTGGGTTTTTTGATCATGGGTTGGTTTACATGACACCAGGCCTGCTGGTGACAGACAGAACACACCTGTCCCAAAGGGAGAAAAGGATATTTGCAGAGGAGTTACCAGGGCTCATTGAAAGAGCTTTAAACTAGATTTGAAGAGCAAAAGGGATAAAACCAGGCTCTCTAGAGATAAGCCTGGGGGCAGCACACCAATGTTTGAGGGATGGTGTGCTAGCGAGGTCCGTTGGTCTGCCATCTCGGTGGAGGTAGGGGATGGAGATCCATGTGGCAGCAAAGACGTGCTTGACTAATGTGATCTCCTTCTATGACCGGGTGACCTGCTTGAGGGAAAGACTATGGATGTTGCCTGCCTAGACTCTAGTAAAGCCTTCGATGCCATTTTCCACAGCATTCTCCTGGAGAAACTGGCTCCTCATGGCTTGGATGAGTGTATTGTTCACTGGGTAAAGTCTGGCTGGATGGTGGGGCCCAAAGGGTGGTGGTGAATGGAGTTAAATCCAGTTGGTGGCCGGTCACAAGTGAGGTTCCCAGGGCTCAGTATTGGGGCCAGTTCTGTTTAATTGTTTAGTATCTGTATCAATGATCTGGACAAGGGGATCGAGTGTACCCTCAGTCAGTTTGCAGACAACACCAAGCCGAGTGGGAGTGTTGATCTGCTGGAGGGCAGGAAGGCTCTACAGAGGGATCTGGACAGGCTGGACCGATGGGCCAAGGCCAAGTGTATGAGGTTCAACAAGGCTCAGTGCCGGGTCCTGCGCTTTGGTCACAAGAACCCCATGCAGCGCTACAGGCTTGGGGC
>NW_009624950.1:0-12255 GCF_000690535.1 Cariama cristata | reverse complement strand
CCCCCTCTCTCTTTTAGGTTGAACTCTAGTTAAATCTTTACTGAATTTTCAGCTTAGAGTTCATCACCTAAATTATTTAGTTTATGACCTATTTAGGCTTCTAGCAGATCCCAGAAATCACCAGACTCTTCATAAATCATCTCTATAGAGTAGTTGAAAATTATCTGTTCCAGAAGCATAAGGCATTTTCCTGCAGCTGTTATAATTGCACAAGTCTGGGTGCTGTATCTGAGGACAAAAACACTTTCTCTCTTGTGACTGCAGAACTGGGATATTAGCTGCATTTTTGGTTCTTGTGTTGGAAAAGTCATCCTTCCTCTCCCATTTACTCAAGACAACTTCTAAATATTTATCTTGGGCTTTTTTTTGACAGCTGTTGAGTGCTGCCCTGTGCAAGACACAGGATACTGTTCAGACCATCCCACGGTGGTGGGAATGGCTGATCCAGAGGTTTGGGGCTAGAAGAATACAGATTTGTTAATTTAAACCAGGTATCACTATGTGAAGCTTATGAAACATTTGTTCAGGGTGTGTAGCAAATTTTTGTTCATTTATGCCAAATGAATTGCATGGCATATAATGCTGAAGGTTATGATGGCTGCTTTCATAGAATCACAGAATAGTTTGGGTTGGATGGGACCTTTAAGGGTCATCTAGTCCAACCCACCTGCAATGAGCAGGGATGTTATTGGCTAGGTCAGGTTGCTCAGAGCCCCCAGGATTTGCTGTCAGTCAGTTTCTGAAGGAAAAATTGGGTGTGCAAATAACCACACGAGGTGGTAAATTCACATGCCTAGAAGTACCCAACCGGGGTATATGTTTCATAGACTCCTCGAAATTTTTACCTATGAAACTAGGCAGACTCCCTCACGCTTTGGGCATTGAAGGCTGCAAAAGTCACTTCCCAAATTTTCAACACTGATGACTTGCGAAAAAACCCTGAGTTACATTGCCAACAGGATGTAAAAATTTTGAGGGAAACCTCCAGATTGTACAGAAATGGGATTACGGTGACAAGCCAGTGCACATCCTGTGTGAAAGAGGGTAGAGGAAAGGTGGAGGCTTACTGCTGTGGAGATCCTTTTCAGGAGACTATGCTGGCCTTGACTTGCATGTCTGTGTACTTGTTTATTTTCCTTAAGCCTAACATGGTTGTGCTCCTTCGTCTCCTCTAGATGGTTATCATCAGAGGAAAAAGGGGAATATTCAGCCCCCTTCGTTCCATCATTTATATATGTGGCTGGAAAGTAAAATACTAAAATCTGTCATGAGTTTATAAGGTGACAAGTATCAGTTAGGATCCTACTCCTTGGATGGCTGTGCAGTCATGGATTGGGGGCTACAGCTTTCAAACTTAGTGGGTGCTTTTCCCGTGGTGCTATTGAATGCTACCATGAAAATGAGTGGAATCTGCTGGCAGGTGCTGCCAGTGGCTCTTTGTATTGCACAACACAACAAAAGGTAGACCACCTCAGAGATGTGCTTTTCAGCAGCAGGACAAATGCTATTGCTCTAATTGCAGAGATCCTATTTTATATAAACACTTACGTGTTTATTGAGGCATAGGTTTTTATCCCTGGCTTTGACACCTCCGATGAATGCCTCAAATGCAAGTAATCAAACAAGAAACACAGAAAGCAATATCTGCTTAAAAATTCTGTGGGCCACAACGTTTTTCTGAGATCTGTACACAAGGAATAAAAGGCTCTGTGTCGATTCAGGAACACTGAGGTGTCCTTTTCCCAAGGACTACCCTAACTGTCATATGATGTCTCTTTTGATGTAGCTCTGCTCGTGGGGTCTTCTGTACAGCTGAAGAAAAATAGAGTAATGCCAAGAAGGGATTCGCTGCATAGGATTACTAGCAGATCTTGTAAGGTTGACACAAAATCAATCATGAGAGCCACCAAGAAATTGAAGTCATGTGCTTTCCTGAGGGTTTGAAATTCAATGTTGATGAATGGTGCATGCCTTCTGGTAAGAGACTCCTTCAGCTTTGGGGGAGAGCAATGGGTTGATAGTCTGTTGCTTGGCCACCTTCACCTTTTCTTTGTTTCTTATGTTTTTACCACTTTGAGGTATGGAATTCACCTGCAAGAGTTCTTTACAGGAATTTTTTTAATGTCTTGCTGATTTAGGAGCATAAATCCCAGTGAAAATCCTTATCTCTGTCACCAATACAGAATGATGTATGTGAAAATACCAGTAGAACTCAGATTTTTCTTTTTTTCACATGGTTTCCTACTAAGCTGATATTAAGCAGAACCTGTTATGGAAATGCACAGAGCAAAATAATCTTCAAATATCTCTTCACAAACCATGAAAATAAATAAAAGCCTTTGGACTTGGCGACCTATCATTTCATTGTTGAAAGATATAACTGCTGGATGAACTTGCATAGTCTTCAGCTCACTGTAAATAAAATCCTACAGGCGTTTTAAAGTTAGATTTATACACTGAGGTCTTGCCAGGAGATGAGAAAGGTATCAGAAGTATGTCTTTTTAAATTGTCACTCCAGGTAAAGTACGAGCTATCCATATACTTGTTTTGTAGGATTCTGTGTTCATTATATCTCACTTGTTTTGTTTATTCTCCCTGTTTAATGTATACTTATTTGTAACATAAAATCTGTCTTGCAGCCCTGCAAGCATAGCTCAGATTTAACAGTCAGACTGACTTCTTTCCCTTTCATGTATTGTCTGTAGTCAGAGGAAGCCTGCAGGCCTGTCGCTTCCCCTAACTTTTCCTGCACAACCCAGATCTTTTTGGATTATTCCCCTGGGCTGCTGATCCAAACCCATTTAAGACTAATAGGTGTGTACATGTGTAACTGAGTGAATGAGCCAAAGTCCGAGAGGGTTTCACAGATCTACCTGTGGGTCTGCAGCCCCTCTTTTACTTAGGTTAATATGTTCTATGAGAAACAGCTGATAGAAAGGAGCATCTGGTCCCAGCGAGCTCACAGTGTTTGTGTTTTTATAGATAACAAATACCTTATGGAGAAGTCGGTGGAAAAACCCTGCCCATGGAATTCCCAGTGTTGTTTCCACAAAGGCATTTTCTCAAGAACCACACATAAGATCAGACTCTGATGCTATTCCTGGTAGATTTGTGACAAATAGACTGTCGATATCTGAAATTTTCTGATGTCCATTTATATGGATGTTCCTACCATAGGAAGTGAAACCAAGAATAACTGAAAAAAACAAAAACATTTTCCATAACTTTTATGTCCTAGTGATTACAGCAAAGCCTTAGTAGATATTCTGTTGATTTAAGCATTAATCAAATAATTTAATACGGCATCAGTGCACCTAACTGTTCATAGCTCCCATGAACATCGATCATACTGTCATCTATTTAGATAGAGCTAAGTACTAGGCTGAAATACTACTTTGTAACACAAAGTAAATATACCAGAGAGCTGAGATTCAAGGTACTAAGATGGACCTGTTACGAATGCAAGTCTTGCTGCTTTAATGTGAGTTGCAGAATGAATTGTATCTGTATTGCCTTAAGGTAGTTATGCAGTTAATCATCGTGGTAGGGGCTATCCTTCAGCGGGCTGTTCCTATACAGCCCGATCTAAAGTGGCCAAACTGAAGTAAATTCTTTGGAGTACTTATTTTTCCCCATTTTTATCAATCTGGTCAGATTAGTTTCAGTGTCTGCTTTTTTCTCTCTTTTTATCTGGCAAGTTCTATGTTTTCATAGGAACCGTGGTTTTGGTTGAGGATTGGTTTTTTGTTTCTAATATAGAATAAATACGAGTGCTGAAAATACCTTGAAAATATCTTGGTCACATTCTAACCTAGTTTGAACCTGTACTAGTTGATAAAGGATGTAAGTGTTATTTCCAAAACCGTCGACCGTGGGTAATGATCCCTTGAAAAGTGATATATACCTTGAACTGCTGGTAATGGTCACTGTTCACACTTAGAGTTCAACAGCAGATATATACACACAGGGTGGGGAAGGAGTAAAACTCTTCATATTTTGGAGAAAAAAATAATTTGAAGACTGACATTTTAAGAAAAGAAGATGTACAGAATTTGCACGTATTTATTCCTCAACTTCTAAAATGTGCTTTGTTTGATATCTTTGTCGTGTGACAGGTGGAAGTGAAAAGTAGAGAAAAATGTTGCTGTTTAAAAGAGTTCTCAGCTTTCAGGTGTACATGAGAAGAGAGCGTGTAGTTCAGAGTCCTATCCTGGTGTCATGGCAATCCAAAATGTGACACACTGTGCAATCAAAAGTGCTCAGTCTTGCTCTAACACTAGAGGACAAAAAAATTGACTGTAGACAGAGAGGCAAATTGGAGAAATCAGTGGAGTTCATGAAAAACAAACCCTGTCAGTGCCTGCCTAGAGAAGGGAAAGCTGTAAAATTTGCTTGTAGTAAATTTTGACTAAGCAGGTCTCTATAGAAAATTATTAAAGTTCACTATTCTTTTAGATAATGGAATGCAAATTACAAAGACTAGCCAAATTTATTGCATAAAAGTTGGAAAAAATGGTAAACCCATGCTTTATTTGAAACTTTATTTTTGAACTGAATAGTTGTACAGGGAGGCAAGGAAAGGTATAGGAAATCTCCAGACCTTAGATTTTTTTTTCAGAAGTTCAGAGACAACCTTGTGAAAGTATTGTTTGCCTTATTTCTTGTATTTTCTACTTCTTACAATATTTAGAGAAAGTGGATGTTTGCTTTTGGCCACAGTTAAGAGAGGATAGTGGTTAGGAACCAGTCAAACCAGTTTTATTTTATATTTTTATTTATAATGTGTGCTAAAAATGTGCTGATTTACCAAGTCTTATACTGTTGTTTCCCATGTTGATTGAGTGAATAGCATCAGTGTAAATGAAATCCAGATCCATGGTGTGAGCTCACTGATGTGATAACAATGATATTGCATGATACACACATGAGCTCATTGAGTTGATCCTATGTTATCCGAGTTCAGAATTAGTAGTTTAAATGGATTTTCCCCAGAAATCTCCAGTTAATCTCAGAATGGCCAACGCAAAACACAGTTTTGTAATGCATTTTCAAATAGGTTCTTCAAAGCCTTTTATGTAACATAAGAAATTGGAGGTAGAAATTCAATTTCACACATTTAGTCCACAAGTACAGTTTGCCCTAGGTAATAGAAGTTGTATCTTCAGATATGCCAAAACCAGTATTCTCATGTAATTTTCAAAGTATTTAAGAAATGTATCTCTGTGTGTGTAGTCAGAGACGGACAAAAACACAAGACAAAAAAAAAGTCACTTTTTTATCTAAAAACAGCAGGGAGCAATTAAAATTGACATAACTACATAAAAGAAGGGTCAATATGGGATATCTGAGGTTTAATCCAAGGATTAGAAAAAAGAAACCGTAACTGAGAGGAATGGGGAAGTAGTAAGAGAAGCTGGTGAAGCTCTTATAAATGCTGTTCGGCTTTCTGAACCATCTGTGGGACGCTTAGGACAGACTCTGCAAAGAATCATTTTGGACAAAAATTAAGATGAGCTTGGGCTTTGCGTACAGATACTAAAACTGCTCAGGGAAGCTTGGGATGTCTTGGAGAAGTATTTTCTTTTTAAAGCAAAACTCTGCTCTGCTTCCCTAGCAAAATTCTCACAAGCCTTGGTTCTACTGGAGAACATCATGAACCTGCAGTAAGTGATTCTGTATGTTAACACTTTAGATTATTCAGATCTGTCTAAAAAAATCAGGTATCTTTCACAGTCTGTAGGAATGAGACAGTTAAGGAGGAAATTCCTTGCTGGTGAATCTATTGAAAATGTTGACTGATTGTGGCAACTTCAGAGGTTTTAATTAGGCATGGAACTGATACTTGGAGAAAACACAAAGTTTAGATGTACACCTTTCTGAGACTAAGTGAATGCCACGTGAGGAGGAGTAAGTTTTCAAAGTATGTGTTAAAAAAATGGAAAGTAAAAATACATGATCCAATTGCTAAAGAAATTTTATGCACTCGAGGAACACCACAAACTGACAGCTTTGTCTGAAATGAATACATCAGCTGAAAGGAATCAGAATGTCTGAAAGTGAACAAATGATGTGGAAACAGTTTGATGTATCTAGGTAAGTTGTTAAAATGTCAGCAGAGTATTACATTAGCAAAATATGGATCCTCATAACTGTCAGGGTCCCACACCTACTTATAAGTATTCTTGGTGATCAAGGTAGCATTGCTAGACATAAGACAAATGTAAAGAATATATAAAAATAAATCTGTTAGATCTCATTGAGCGGACTTTATTTGTGATAAGGGATGACCGATACATACCTATCATCATTAAATTTGCAAGGAAAAAAAATTGATAGGTAACAGTCTTTTTGATCCTTTTCATCAAATTAGTTTGTTCTTTTTCTCAACTCTATTTTAAAAGTGATCTCAAAGATTTGTGGACCTATATCTTGATCTTCCATACTATTGATGCTCATTTTCTATTGACCAGAGTATATTTGTGTTTCAGCCAGAATTATGATTATAAGTACTGAAATAATTATAAGATGAATTCAGGAAATTTTAATCTAGCAAAAGGAAAAGCCTTCAGGAAAATTCCTGGGCAGAGAAAGAGACCAGAAGAGGAAGTCATACTTTTTTCTAAGTGGTGTTTGATGTTGTACATCTATTATCGCCATGATCATTAACTTCCATGATATGGAAGAATAGCTGAGCTAAGACAATTCTTTTAGAGAAATGAAGTAGCTCAGGGGTGTCCCATTGCCTTTCAGTATACACTATACACCTTTCCAGGATACAGAGATCGAGTTCTGGATTTTTAACTGTGGTTGTCCTACTGCTGATTGATTAATGAAGCTAGTTGGTTGATGTTCTGAACAGGAGTAGTTTAAGTCTGCAGCTCAAATAAAAACCCTAATGTTTCTAAGAATTCATGAATGCTTAAAGCAAAGCTTTGAATCTTGCCTTGCATGGCAGATCACATTAAGACACGTTTCGTACAGTGAAACAAACCAATCTTCTACGAAAACCTGTTTGGTTGCTGAAATATGTGTGCATGTATATATTATATGTATCTATATTTGTGTTTATATAAAGTTGGAACTTATAAATTGGTTATTCAATTGTGAAATATTAATGCTCCCAGCTTTATCTGATGTTCTTCTTTACTTTGTTTCTTCACTATTTTTGGGGGTATGTAAGATATGCAATAAAACTAATATTTACATGCCTTATTGAAAGTAAATGGAAGTTACTGAAATGTTGAGAGGAAAGACTTTACTGCTGGGACAACAGGCTGTAGCTTTGCTTTTCTGTCCTTTTGGTGGCTTCTTTAGTTCAAAATTATATAAGCACATTTTTGATTCTTAGATTTTTTGCTTGGGAGGTTTTGATGGAGTCTCAAAAATATTGCGTCTTTGAAGGAACTCGCAGGTTTTCCCCTATAAAGGAAAAGGGCTTTGCTCGCTTCCCTAGCCAGACAGTATAACACTTTGCCATAGAAATAGCCAAGGCATCCAGCACAGAAAGAAAACAAGTATGAACAGAACTTTTAGCAAAAACTAAAAGCTACATCAACATAAACAAAACTACCTCAGATAAATCTAAAGCCAGTAACAAATTCTGGTTTTATTATATATGTGGAAAAAAATGCAGGTAAAGTTATCTTAACTTCAGAGGTTTTCTAAGGCTCAGTGTTAGTACTCTAAACTGGAATAGGTTTGTACTTTGAGAATAGGTTTTCTTTTTATAGGAAGATCTATTCTCAAATGTGCGGTATCGGTATCCATGTAAATTTAAAGTGCACATAAATACTGATTTGGAGGTAAATATATGTGAATATTTGCCTATCAACTGTAGGCACATTTTGCCTCTAACTCTGCTCAATTGAATTATTTTCCAAGTATGTGATGTCTCATAAATTCTTTGAATGTATGTGGATATATTGGAAGTTTCCTAATCACACAGACAAACTCCAATGAAGTAATGTCACTATGTTGTCTGTTATGGATCGTTATGACAAAAAGATGGCTTACTATGCTGAGCAGACACTGTTAGAAATAGCATGGAAACTTACTTGACACTGATGGTTTTCACATACAGTATGTGTCAGTAACTCTGAGGCGGTGGGGACTAGAACTGCCCATTAGAAATCTCCAAGCAGAGTGTTTCCCTGAAAACCAGAGGGTTAAAGGTCTCTCCTGTGGGATAGTCTGAATGGTATAATAAATGTCACTAACCAGATGAAATGTTTGGGAGGGTTTTCCCCGGCCCTTTATATGAGGCTAAGATACATGCTTTGGAAATGTGTGTGGGGAGGTTCAGTTGCATGAGGATGTCTGTGCGAAAAATTATTTGGGTTAAAAATCAAACAAGTGAAAGTTGCCTAACAGTTATTGTGTGTCATTAACACTTACCCTTTATCAATAGTGTTTAACTTTTATTTGTAGCACAGCATTAGTTCTGCCCATGGCACCATTCTTTAACTTTTTTCTCTAAAGATTTTTTCATACTGACTTCCACCAAGGGGTGGGAATTGTTCAAATGGCCAAGAGCAATGGGGAGTATTACTTGTTGCTAAACACTGACCCTGTTTCTCTGTCTCCCTGGCAATTTCGCTCAGAAAGTCTTCTTGTCCCTCCTCTAAATGTACTAAAAGGAGCTGAAACAAAGGGTAGTCGCTTTGATATTAGACTGGAGTTCAGGAAGAAGTCTGTGTGTTATATACTGCCTTCCCTTTGAATGGTTATGAACTGCTGGGGATGCATCAAGTTGGGGATGGGCTCTTCTACTTGTATGGACTTTTACTGCAAACTCTTGCAAAGACCAGCCGAATATACCTTTGCTTTCATCTTTGTCTTTCACTTCCTCTTTTTCATTTTTTTAAACAAAGATGGGTGCACACCTTAGTCTTTTGCCTTAGGTCCCTCAGCACTTTTAAAACCAAAGTTGAAACCAAAACAGTTTCGGTGCCACTGGCACACTCTGCTATGGCAACTTTGGTGTAACACCTTAAAAAAAATAAAATAAAATTTATAATGTACGTGGATTTGGTATGTAATACAAGCAATCTATTTCCCAGATGTTTTTGAAGTTTTAAAATCTGTGTCCTTCCTGTAATTAATCTTAAATCTTACTAAGTCCATCCTCAGCTAAAAAAGAAGGAAAAAAAAAAGAAGAGTAACTGCTACTTCTATGGACAGGGCCATTCACTGCAAAAGCAGAAGGTCCAAATTAAATCATATGCGAGAATGACTCTCTGCTTAGGCCAATCTCCCTTAGCTAGAGCATTATTTATAGAAAGTGGGGCAGCTCTGTCAGGAGCAGCTCAGGTGCACTGCTTAAATGGCTGTACCGAGGAGTACTTCTGAGCTCCTAGCGCTGCGTTCTCACCCTGGCTGTGTCGGGCTCTCGCCCTCGGTGTGTATCAGAGCCTCTGTCCTGGCAGGGATTTGGTTATCTAGGGAAGGCAGTTGTTTCTCTTCTGGCCAGGTCCTCTCTCGGGGAAGCATGACCTGAGAGCTCTGAGCACCGTTCAGCCAGGCCTTGTTTATAGCCTAATAATTCAGGGTCCTGCCTGATGAACAGAGAATCAGGTTCCAGCCACTGCACTGCCTTACAGGTTAATCTGTGATGCTGCTGCTGCTTCTGGGGTTTTTTTTGTTTGGGATTTTCCGGATAGCAAAGTATAGTGGAAAGTTTTTGTTTTGAGTTACAGGTTTTGTGTTATTTTTCTTTTTTTTTTAAAGACATTATATTGATGGCAAAACTCTAACCGTCTATTCAAATGTACATGGTTCTTGGACAAGTCCCTTCGCATTGCTTTTTTTTCTTTCCATTTGACTTTGACAGCCAAAAAGGAGACATGGCAGTTCCTATGGAATATTGACTTTTATGCTTAATTTTAAGAACAGTGGTAAAAAAATGCTATGGAGAACTGATAGCCAAATCGTATGCTATCAAACTCCAGTCCTTCAAACCTGTATTTGTGTGACCAGCTTTCTGTATATGGGAAAAGCCCCTGATGTCACTGAATCTCTCTGAAGCGGAGAGTTGAGCGGAGGTGTTTAGCCTTGATCTAGTTGAGACTTTAACTGATTTGAAAGGGGGTCAGATAACCAAGTCTTGATGCTAACACAAGTTTCTGGATACATTCAGAGTTTTAAACCCCTGAGGTGATTTCCTGCTTTCTAATTTGTGCCAAGATTGACCTGTCAAAAATGTTTGAAATAAGATTTAATGCAATTATTGTTTCCCCCTCCTTGGGTGTTCCCTGTGTCAGTACGAACCTCACTTTGTGAGAGCGGCAATTGAAAACCTGGAACTGCAGCTCATCAATTAACTGGGACAAGCCAAGGGCCACAGTCTGATGTGCATACCACTATCGGCTGTCCTTTGCTCCTTAAGCAATCCCACTACGCGTCCCTGTAATTACTTCAGGAGTAAGGTATACTAATGGATGAAAACGCTGTATTTGCATAAATGTGTCACCATGTCTGTATATGTGAAAAAGAGTAAAAGTGGGAAATAACACCGTATTTACAGCAGACCTTCAGTGAAGCAGAACTTACTGAACCTGAATAACTTTTTGATACCCAAGAGAAGGATGCAATGAGGCCACAGATATTCAGGCTAAACGATTTGCAGTCTTTCAAATAAGTAGCTCACGTGTCGGTACAAGTCCATTCAGATTTGTGCATGTAAAGAGGGCATAAAACATGTAGTTGCTTATCTACAAGAATAATTTATATGCACTTGCAGTGTTACACTACTTGCAGAATTGTCTAATAATGTAATTAGAAGGTGGAGTTTTTTTAAGGCACATGAAGTGCTCAGCTTTTTCAGACCTTGCTAAACATTTGAACTGTGGTGGTGTTATAGTTGAACATATGCAAGCGTTCCCCTTATTGAACACCTCTGCCTTTTTCCATGGCCAAATGACCGACAGAAGTACTGAATGTTATAGAGCCATTCACTAAACTTTGACAATATTACTGTCAATATCTTTTCTGAAGATTGAAATGAGGCTTTATGGAGTAACTTTGGGCAGGAGGTGGTTATGCTCTTAATTACTGGGATGTAGAAAGTTTTCAGTGCAAGTAACACTTAAAAGATCTTAATTATTTTTACTACTTGCCTTTTCAGAATGGACCACAAACTTGAAAGGCAAACAGAATTGGGGCACTTTGCCATCGACTCTGGTGGTGAAATTGTACTCGGTGTTTCACTCAACAGGCAGGTGTGCAAAAATATCTTATACTTCACTGGTCACTTAAATGTCTACACTTATTTTTTATTTAAGCAGATGAAAAAGAGACAGACCAGAAAAGTAAACATTAAAGAGGAA
The DNA here is from genome assembly GCF_000690535.1 of Cariama cristata. Classification (NCBI taxonomy): domain Eukaryota; kingdom Metazoa; phylum Chordata; class Aves; order Cariamiformes; family Cariamidae; genus Cariama; species Cariama cristata. Next base: position 930 of record NW_009624950.1, on the reverse strand, counting down.
AAGTGAAAAGAGATGAAAGGACATGGCGAACAGTAACAGTTGGAAAGCTTGTAATATAAATAGATAGGGTAGAATTTTTCTGTGTGTGACGGGGACGATGCAGGAACATTCGATATCTAAAGTCATCCAAAACACATTTTGCAGTCATGCTAATAGGAATTGTTTCAATTTATCAGCATGACTTCACTAATGTGAAGAAAATGTTTAACCTAGTCAAAATAGAAAATGCAGCTTTTTTCTTTTCAAAATTCACTTGTTAGTAATTCTAAGCAAATGAAGTAGACGTCAACAAAAAGTAGGTCATAACATGAAGATAATTTTACTTTGCGTTTCCTTTTTTCCATCTATTGTAGGGTTTTATTAGAATGGTGTGTTTTCAAGAGGCTCTTTGAAATGAAGTCTTTCTGACTGGCTTTCATTGAAATTAGTAGCATTTCAGAGTTATGTGGCCTTTTCGGTCCTGTTGGGATGGTTATACAGGGTAAATATTATGTGAAAAGTATTTGCAGAAGCCAGGTACAACTGAGAAAAATAGGTTGTTTATTTTAACTTTAGGTACTGTACAGACAAAATGGAATTATCTTAAAAATCACCACAAATAATTTATCATGTTAGTTAGGTACTTTCTTCCTTGCCATGTCATCAGATCTAATGGTTTGTTCTTAATTTATGACAGAAATATGGTAAATGTCAACTATAATGATGCTGTTTGTTATGATGAAAACACGGAGAGAAGGAAATTATGTTTAATACATCAAAGCAAGAAATTTCAAATAGGTTATTTCAGCTACCTTGATTTAGTATTTCTTTTGGGGAGAAAGGAATGAAGGAAAGGTGAGGAATTCTTACTGAAAATAACAGTGCATAAACATGCATCATAAAGAATGGTTAAAAACTCTTAGTGTCCTGGTTTGGGCTGGGATAAAGTTA
>NW_009624949.1:8946-9564 GCF_000690535.1 Cariama cristata | reverse complement strand
GAGCAAGCGGCTATGTGGTGCTTAGCTGCTGACTGAGGTTAAACCACGACACTTTTTCATGCCAAATATGTTGCTGCATATTTTTTACTGCTATCTTCAACTGTTTCTGAAGCTTGTGCAATTCTTGCCAGACTACTGGCCCTACAGGATATGCTGGTAATGTGTCTTGCTACAGGCGTGGTATGACAACAAAGTTAGGACAGAGCATGGAGATACATACATCAAACAATTATGAGGAGTAGTTGTACTCTCCTCTCAGTCCTATCTGCCAGAAATCTGTTCCAAATTCGATTTTGTGGAATCCTAAGACAAATGAGACAGATGGAGATGTAACTGCATTCTTCTGTATTATCTTGGGTACACTTAAGCCTGTTTGGCAACTATCAAGTTTACTAGCTTGGAACATATACAACACATCTTTAAGTTTTTTTCTGGTTTATATTTGTAAATGTACTTATCCTGTTAATGATATTTTTTCTAAAAAAACCTCATATTTCATTTGAGTGAAGCCCATACCTGTATAGCAGAAATTTGGCAGTCTGAAACACTGTATGAAGAAGTAATATGACACAAATCCAGCTCCCTATTCAAAGAGACATTAACCTTTCTTTATAGGCT
>NW_009624949.1:0-8924 GCF_000690535.1 Cariama cristata | reverse complement strand
TACATACTTAAAAGGAGTTTCTTATATGAAACTATCACTTTAGTTGACCTCATAGCTGAAGATCTCTGTGCAAAACCAACAGAGGTTATGACTGATCACCAGCTTAAGTACTCTTATTTAATTAAAGGGCAGTGGGAGAGGTCCAAGAACTGCTCCAGTTGAAGTATCAAATTTCCTTGCTACCAATAGTGTTTCACTGAAATTGCACCTTTTAAACTGCCTTGCCTTTATGTTACAGAAAAATGGGTGGTGGTTTTACTTTCAGGAGCCTCAGACAGTATGCACTAAGGAACTGTGACATGCTAGAACAGGATGAGGAGGAGAGTAAGGTGACTTGGAGACTCGACCTCCATCCCACTGCTTGGGGGTCCCAGAGCATGTGGACATTTTCTTTCCCCTTGGAAAGAATGCGCTCAGGCTGATGTGGACCCCTTGGTGCCCACCTGGATGCAGCTCTGGGACTGTGTGTCATGACTAAACAGAGTAACATCTGTAAGCACGACAGCTGCATCTGAACCTTTCAAGAAATTGTAATTACAGACTAATTTGCAATGATAAGTATACCTGTTCACCTCCTCTCTTTTGAAGGCTTGGTGCTCAAGAAATGACAGCTCCAGCAGCATCATCACTGCTCTGGGAGCAAGGGTGGCGCACCAGAAAAGACTCAAGAAACGCAGGGTTGCTTCCTCAAACACTAGTGTAATGTATAAGCTGAGCTGTCTCCACTGGGACCCTCATTCAGAGTGTCCAAGGAAGCTCAGGATATCCTTAACCCGCAAGAGAGGGCTGAAGAAATTAGGAGTGCTTGTAGGCTGCCAGGATGACTGTACATAGCTCTTTACTGTAGCCTGCAAAACCATCACGAACAGTTAGCAGCCCCGAGAACCAGCATGTAAGTGAAGATAATAGGGAAAATTAAAACCATCAATGGCATTTTACTTGTCCATTAGTAAAAGTTATGCACATAAGGTGAATAGCATGTTATGTGGTTTATTTGCAGCTTCTTAGTAGTGACATGATTTTCAGTACTAGATCTTTGCATCTAGATTTTCCAAAGGAGTCAAATGGATTTGATTGAAAGCAGAAAGTGTGAAGTGAGCTGAAAATTATGCATTGATTCCACTTAACACCATGCTATATGTCTGTGATAATTAGTGACAAGTTCTGTGCCCAACCACATGGAAAACGAGAAAAATTAGAGCATTAATCATAATATGGTGGTGTCAGTTTTCTGGAGTGTTTAAACACAGATATGCAATAGATTTTCAAATTTTACAGTGTAATTCAATTAAAGTTTTTGCTAAATGTATATTAAATTAATCTTTCTTAACCTTTTGTGAAAAGACATTAGAGTAGATCTGAGGTTAACAATAGCATTATTTCATCTCTTCACACAGAAGAAAAAGAAAAATATGATATAAACTGACACTATGACATAAACAGCCATAAACATAAAAATATAAGAAGTCCCCCACCAGCGTCACACCAAAGGTCATTTTACTCAACTTTTAGGTCTCCACGAGTAAGCAGTAATGGTAGTTTACAGACAATATGTATAGAGGTATGTTCAGCCAGTGGATTAGAAGTTTTTATGCTAGAAGGAGAATGTGAGCTATTGTGTTTAGCAAGTGCCAAAGGACCCACATATTAGCAATTTCGGCCACTGAAATATTGTGCAAAAATAAGTCCCATAATTTAATTATACATTTTACAGGAAAGCAATTCCTTCTATTGGTTTTAAATCTGCTGTTAACATCACTTAATACCAAACTAACTCTCAAGAAATAATGGATAAGCATTGTTTAATGACCTTTACTTTACTATTCATGATCTTACAGCTCAGTACTGTAACTTTCACTGCCTTCCCTTTTCCAAGCTGAAGAATTGTAATATCTTTAATCTTTATTGCAAAACCAAAAGGAAAAGAAAGAGACAAAGTGAGCACTTCAGGAAGCTTCTGAATTTATCTTCAGTTAAAACACTTCAGAAAAGGATGTCAAATGGAGCAAGAAACTTAACAATCTAACCCAACAAATAATTCCAAAATTTTAATTGTAGTATTTTTAATTTTTCTTCAAAGTTTAAATTAATCCTAGAAAGCTGAATCGCTTTTGCTATTCCTAGTTGGAATCCTTTATTTTAAATAGATACATTTAATTTTCAGTTGAATCGAAAAGTTTTGAATTTTGAAGACAAGTCATCTCCTTTTGCAGAAAATATTGCATTTCCTTGTTATTTTTCCTCCTTTTGAAAGTCCTAATCAGATATAAAGACAAAGATGAAGATACAGGCTTTGCTCTTAAAAGTACTGCTCTGTCACTACCTTTTTGATGCATCAACATGATAAAACTCTTTGATGTAGCCTTGATGAGCTCCAAATGTTTTTGGACTCATGCAAGCAAAATGGCTATAGCTTCAAAGCAGAAATTCTTCCAGCTCTTTTCGTCTATAACAGATAAGCACCACTTAAAAAGAAAGAAAACAGCAGAATTTGTACTTGAAAAAAAAAAAGTATAAAGTTTGAAGATATATTTCATTATGCTTACTAGTGAAGCAGGCTTTACAATGACCTATTTGTAAGTAATAAAACTTTTCTATTCCATTGGTATTTGGTTGCAAGGATATTTTAGTATGAATCTTACATACATTTTTAAAATAAAATACAGTTTTTTACTGCTCCATGGAAATCCCCAGTTGGGGAGCACACCTCTGTCTTTGCAGGGAGAGAAACATGCAGTAGTTTGAACATGAAAGTGCAAATCAGGATCTGCAGTTATATCATCTGCTACTGATTTACTCTGGAACCATTTTGTAAATGAGTTCACACCCATAAATACAAACATCAAGAAAATGTGTGGCTGGACTTTCAATCTGTATTAACACCCAACAAGGCTACTGACATCTACAGACAGTGAACAACCTCAGATAACGTATTGTTATTAAAACACATCATGCAAAATGAAGCAATCATGATTTTAGCTTGTTTCTACAGTTGAAGCACTGCAATCAGTCGTATAACTTCTGAAGCCCTGAAAGACCAAGGATTCTGGCATTACAACTTCTATGGAAAAAAGGAGCAAAAAGGAGATTCCATTTTACTTAATAAGTTGCTTGAATACATTTGAAGGAAATTTGTTTGACAAATGTCAAGACAGAATAGATTTTAAATCAACAGCTAAGATGAAACAATCTGCTATATTCAATGAGATGTTTAATAATGGACATCCTTCTGTTAAGACAATCTAATCAGTGGGAGAAGAGTGGAGGGGTAGTATAGGAGAAAGTCCTCTTAGCCTCCCATTACTTGTCTCACCTGTAACTATTCACTGTAATGAAATCACCCAATATTCACTATAATGAAATCAACAGCAGATTATGCCATGAATCAAACTAACCGCTTTGCTTCCTCTACCCACTGGCTGAAATATAGCATTTAACAGAAATCGTACCTGCATTAAACTGACGTATCTCTGAACAGTTTTGGTTGGTGAGTGAATAGCTGGGTGCATGTTTTAGAGACAGTCTCTGTCAAGTGGGAAGGAGACCAAAAGTAGATGGAAATTTTTCAGTGGAACTTTTTCTCTCCAACTCACACAAATTTGGTGAAAGTTAAACATTTTTTCTGGAAAAACAATGTGTTCAATGAAAGTTTATACAAAAAGAAAAACGGAAGGAGCATAGAACATTTTGAAATGGTGTGCTTCAGTCTTTCTTGGTTGGACCAGTATTTAATTTTCCATTGCCCCTTTCAATGTTGTTTGGCCAAAAAGCAGAAGAGTCCTGAATATCTTTTACACTAACCCACCACAGTTTGGTACAACAGTACTTGGAAATATCTTGATTGATTCAGTCTCATTTGCTCTCCAAGACTTCTTTCTACAGAATGAAATAAAGTTTGAAATTAAACAGTTTCCCTTGAAAGAAAAAAAAAAGGAACTGGACTAAGGTTTCGTTAGAATCACAGAATCATAGAATCATTATGGTTGGAAAGGACCTCAAAGATCATCAAGTCCAACCTTCTACCCAACACCACCATGCCCACTAAACCCACTAAACCATGTCTCAAAGTGCCACATCTAAATGTTTTTTGAACACCTCCAGGGATGGTGACTCCACCACCTCCCTGGGGAGCCTGTTCCAATGCCTAAGACTCTTACAGGGAAGAAGTTCTTCCTAATATCCAACCTGAACCTTCCCTGGCCCAATTTGAGACCATTTCCTCTTGTCCTATTGTTAGTTACCAAGGAGAAGAGACCAACCTCCACCTCGCTACACCCTCCTTTCAGGTAGTTGTAGAGGGCAGTAAGGTCTCCCTTTAGCCTCCTCTTCTCCAGGCTGAACAACCTCAGCTCCCTCAGGTGCTACTCATGACTTGTTCTCCAGAAAGAGCGTGTCCAGAGTTGCTCAGTTTTTCCTGTAGCTGTTGTGAGGGATAAAGCATTAAGGTATCATCAAGATCATTCATGTAGCATCTTTGAGTGAACTGTAACCAGCTCAGGTATTAGGAATTTTCTACGTAGTTCCAGGTCAGTGTCTTCCCACTTCCACAAAGTAGCCAGAGTTGCTGTCCCTCTTTGCATATTGGGCTGCAGACTCCGAGAGAAAGGATTGGCATGACTTTGTGCTCCCTAGACATGGTGTTCTTGTCTTGTCTTACAATGTGAAACACATGGCCCAGGAAAGAAGGGGAAAATCTAAACTGTTCTTACGAAGTTGTGATATTCGGGAGAATGCAAGTCAATGCAGAGCTTGACCTTTTTGCTAACATAGCCAGTAGGTACCATTTTCAGAGGCACAAAGCAAAACTGCTATGTAACATACCAAGAGAAGAAAAGGAAAGTTAGGGCAGTGGAAAACATTGTCAACAGGTGATGTCTAAGAAGAATATCCTCACAGCAAGGCAACACAGTCCTCCCTATCAACAGCCATTGACATGCTCTCTGGAGCCCAGCAGTGTGCCAAATCCATCACCATCTCTAAAAGGCATGCAATAATATTCCATCCTGCAAGAGGTTCCTCAAAATTGAAATGATCCACACATTTCAGTTTCTGCTAAGCACTGCTGGCATCATCCTCCATGCTGAACAAATAACACTGTAAAGAGGGACCTGCCAGTGTCCTTCTAAAACTAAGTTGACTCAGTAGTTTTGTCTGAGGTTTATAGAGAAGTTCTAACCTGTTTTCAGTTGGGAACATAAGGCCAATTTTGGATGATGGAAATGAATGTGGCAAATGAAAAAGAAGAAGTTTGTTTAAGCCACTATAAGGTGAGTTGTGTTGTTTTCTACAGCTGTCACGAGCTGGAGATAAATGCTTTTCTTTCTTAAACACGTCAGTAAATCCAGGACTCTGGAAGCTGATTTGCGATTCACCTGCCACTGTCATGGCTGTGATTCAGACAACAAATTTTGGATTCATTCTCAGAGCTGTATGCAGTGCTCCAGAGCTGGCTGATCTTGCGTTTTCTGCCTGGCTATGGATGCTTGTAAAGCTATTCTCACCCTGCAGCTGCTGAAGAGCAGAGCTCTGTTCGGAGCCATAAAAAATAAGAGAAATGTTTCCTTCCTGCAAGAGTAAAGAGGTATTCTAGGTGCTTGAAGAGGTGCTGGTGGGCTACAACCTGGAGAAAAATGGAGCCTTTTCTGCCCTCTATTTTTTTTAGGAAAAAATGTTTGCAGTCCTCTTAAAGTGTGCAATTTTTTTTAAGACCTTTTTTTTTTTTCTCCGTTGTGTAGCTGACATTCTCAGCTTTGCTGGTCAGCTTCCTCTGCTGATCTAGAGAGTCATATAGGAAAGCCACCGATGATTGCCCAGTTTAAAACATAGGCAGGTTGTTCTGGCTAATCCCGCCAGAAGCAACATTGCACATATTATTAACTGTCCTTTTCATACCTGGCGAAGAAAGCCAGAGGCTGATAAATGATTATTCTCTTACCTGCTGACTACATTTGATTGAACAGAGTTGCAAGTAGCTGTTGCAACAGCCTTAACAAAAAGCACTCTTACTCAGCACTGAAAACTTTGGCAAATAACATAGTAAAAATGTGTGAATGTCTTTTCACTAATGAGTGAAATGAATCATGCTAGAGAACTGCTACAGTTCCCTGGATCCCACCAGTGATGGTACTTTTTGCAACTTAGAGGAGAACAGAAAATAGCTGAAGTCTTTCAGCCACATCAGTTTCTAGTTACTGTTTCCACGTTTGTATGGGGTTTCTCTGTGCCCTTCTGGGCATGGAACTTGTATGAGCTCAACAGTCTGTCACTGCTGTCCTAGGAAAATGGGGTATTTTAGTACTTCCCACCTGCAGAGCCTTGCCTCCCGGGTTCAGCATCTGCAGGCAGTGGCCAAAGGCTATTGCTATTATTTTCTGTATTGTTACAGCGCCTAAAAATTCAAGGCAAGAATCAGGCCTGATTGTGATGGGAGTAGAACAAGCACAGCTGGAAAGTCCTGCTTTGGAGGATTTGTGGACCCTTGTAGCAGTAATTCTGATTATAATCATTTACAGACTTACACTAGCAGAGCCTGTGGCAATTTAGCCTGTGGAACATATAAGCATGGTGTGGAGCAACTCAAGAAAATGGCACAAAGGGATATTTACATGGAACGCCTAATTCATATGCCAAGGTTTAGAAGAGTAATCTCACTTTACAGCCACCGCTTGGTGGGGAGGATCCAAGAAGCAATTCAGAGTACTTAAATTAGTTTCCTGCACTGAATCACAACCTGAAAAAGCTCTTGCCCCGTCTCTTCTGAAAAAAAAGAGCACTTCCAAATTGGACACAAATGGTAGGCACCAAGTTTAGGCAGTTTTAATAGCTCCACAAACACAGTTTCACAAAAGATGAACCCTGATAATAAATCTGGTTCAAAGCACACCATCACTAAATCTTTTTCGATGAAATGTGCAGTTTTATCAGAATTTAAATATGTTGTGCAAGTTAGTTATGAAGTTAGTTTGAAGTTAGTCACAAGTTAGTTGTAATGAAAGGGCTTGAAATAACAGTTGAAAGATTTCATTTCTACTTCGCCATCTCGATCCTTTTTTTTTTTACCTTATTACTATACTAAGTACTGATTTTAACTTCATACCTAATGTTATGGGCATACAACCTATTGAATTTAAATGTGAGTCTAAGTAAAATTAATGGAAGCTCCTTAAAACTAACAAAATAAAATGCTTCTGTGTTCCTACAGTATTTTTAGAAATCATTATTATTCATCTATATAGAAGCTGTTTGCCTATAAAAGATAGCCTAACCTATATATGATATATATAGACATTTATGCATAAAATAAGATTTCTCTATATAAAAGAGCCACCATACCATACTCACTGGAAGTTTTGCAATGTCAACCTTTTTGCCACAATTTAGAATTTAAAAGAAGGAAGACAAGAATGAAAAGCCACAGCAGATCAGACTGAAGGTCTGTACAGCTCAATATCCTCTCTCTGTGTCCTAGAGTAAGTGACTGAAGGAGATTATAGACGTTGGTGAGCATGTGAGTATGCTGAATATGCCAAGAACAGCCATGGGTCTCAGGACTTAAAAGCTCAGCGTGATTTCTGTGTATTCAGTAACCCTTAATGAGTTACTTTTTCCTAGACTTGCCTGCTCTCCTGCGAGTCCACATCACAACACTCTGCCGCCAGACCATCCGCATCCCAAGCTTTCGGAAGTGTGTTTTGAATCTGTCTCCTTTTGGTTTTCTTTGATGCCCCCTGTTCTTTTACTGGGAAAGACAGCAAATGAACAGTCCCTGATTCACTTTCTCCCCATGCCATTCATGGTTTTATGGATTTTGCAATTTTTAGAACACTGAAATTCTATTCTACAGAAATTTCTGTGGAGCAGGCTTCAAGTTCTCAATCATTTAAAAAGAAGGTTGCAATTAACAATAATGTCAGACCCTTCAATAGATCATTCTTTAGCGGCTTTGAACGCAGTCATACAGGTAGCATATGAACACATATCTTTTTCTATGTATCAGTTTTTTAGAATCAATTTTTGCTTAGTGAACTGCAGGAAAGCACACAAAAAAAAGCACCTGTTATTTGATTTTTTCTGTTAAAATCAGCAGAGGAAAATCCAGTGCTTGCCAGTTTCATGGTTCCTAACTGTGACAGAGGGCTGTGAAAACTCCCACTAACTGCAGGCAAAAAAGTCTTACATTTGACTTCTGTTTATCAAGACTACATTGTACCATGAAAGACAGAAGATTTGCAACTTTTGAGGGTATTCTGCAGTCCAGACACTTAGTGTTATAAAAAATAATGTACAGGATTTCTAGTGTAAAAAAACCTGAATTGATTAACTCTACTTTTTTTTCTGGAGAACGTGATGTATATTCTAATAGTGCGCAGGCCATCTTCCAGCAAAATACCTTCCTGTCATCTCAGATGGCTTGCTATTATGAATCTCACAAAGTCTGAATATACTTGGAAAGTATTTTTAATTGTTATTCTCCAAATACCAAAAAATTATGGCAACTCTAAAGGCTTCTTGATATTTTTGAAGCTACTGTGACTAACACTGAGGTATCTATCTGATTCAGCTGGTGGGTAAAGCAGGTGGGGTGACTGAAGGCAGAAATATTTGATTTGACGGTTGCCGCTCACAAGTACAATGAGGAGACTGAATCCATTATGAAAAAGAGCAGGGCAGGACAATTTGGGAAAATTTTGTGATTTATAATGCGCAGCATCACTACTGAAAATTCAGTCTTTCATACTTCTTAGGGATATCTGTTATCAGCAAGGCTTCTGTCCTGGTTTGGCTAAAACAGAGCTATTTTCTCCTTTCAGGAGTTTTTCTTTCAGTTAAGTCCCTTCTAAGTAACTATACTTTCTCACAGTACAGCTACATGTTTTTCAGACCTGGTAACGCTCCCTGTTTATAGTTGCTACTGAAGTATCAGT
>NW_009624948.1:58393-74447 GCF_000690535.1 Cariama cristata | reverse complement strand
CCGGGGGCGGCTCTGTAACGAAAAAGGCGCGGACCCGCGGGTGAGGGCAGCAATGAGGAAGAAACACACCAAGCAAATAAGAGTTGATGTATGCGTTATACAGGGCACATAACTTTCAACCAAAGCATAGGATGTTTTTTGGTTAAAAGATGATGGCATTTTATTTTCTTAAGCACTTTATTTTTAAAGAGTTACTTTCGGATGAGAGGCCTTTCCTTCATTCTTAAAGGCAATGTCAGGGAGAAATTTGCAGCAAGTATGTTGCAAAGGATCGGGTCGTGGCTTTGGTGTAACTAATTCAGAAATTCAGTTTTAACTAAAGTTTGGTTCTTCCACTAAGAAATCACCCGGAGGATGATCTCTAGGGAATTTGTAAACCTGATGAATTTTGGTGGGCGTTGGATTAGGGAAAGGTGAAAACAGTAATGGAGATATAACCAATTTACCAGTGACTGAAACCAATGAGCAGGGACATCTGTTTAAACAGCATCTTCAAGTGCATTTTTGCAGAATATTGAAGCTTGGTGGTGGCAAGAATTAATCTCAATTGTGTAGGAATGATTATTTCACTTCAATAAATGTTTTTTATAAAACTGATTTTTGTGGCAGCACAACTATTCGTGAGAACAAAAGCATTTTGTGGAAAGGTATGGCAGATGTAACAGGAAAAGGGCTTGATTAAACAGGAAACTAATGACAGAGCCCCAGTGCAAAAAGGACATATACAGGAGCTGGAAGTGGAGACACAGGCTACAAAGGAGGAATACAGAAATATTGCCCAGGCATGTGGGGATGGTGTTAGGAAAGCCAAAGCTGAGCTAGATTTGAAACTGGCAAGAGATATCAATGGTAACGAGATGCTGTTTATCAGGAAAAGGATTCACAAGGAAAATATGGTGCTGTTGCTGAGTGAGACAAGTGTGTCAGTGAGATCAGACACAGATAAGGGCGAGACAGTCAATGTCGTCTTTGCCTCAGACTTCACCAATAAGGTCTTCCAGGCCTTTTGCCACAAGGCTGTGTTCAAGCAGAGGAGGAACTACAACCTGTGGAAGAGGATTGAAGCAGGGATTGTTTATGTGACAAGTCTGTGGACCCAGGTGGACTGCATTCAAGGGTGCCGAGAGCTGACAATGTCTTCATGAAACTACTCTCTGTCGTCTTTGAAAGGCCATGAGATTGGGGGAGATCCATGAAGACTAGAGAAAGGCAAATCTTATATTCATCTTCAAAAAGGGCAAGAAGGACAATCTAGAGAACTACAGGCTGGTCAGCCTCACTCCTTCCACCTGTGAAAAGATCATGGAGGAAGCTATTTGTAGGCATAAGAAGGAACAGGTGGTGACTGGGGATAGCCAGCTTGGGATCTGCCAAGGATAAATCATGCCTGACCAGTTAGCTTGTCCTCTGTGACAAAATAACTAGATCTGAAGATGAAGGGAGAGTGTTCGATGCCATCTACCATGGGCTTAAGGGGACCTAATGGAAGCCTTTATATACCTAAGAGGAGATTATTGAAGATCACAGAATCGATTTAGTTGGAAGAGACCTCTGGGATTATCGAGTCCAGCCTTTGCCCTAACACCGCCATGGCACTAAGTGCCACGTCCAGTCTTTTCTTAAACACTTCCAGGGATGGGGACTCCACCGCTTCCCTGGGCAGCCCATTCCAATGCCTAACCACCCTTTCTGTGAAGAAATGCGTCCTCATTTCTAGCCTGAACTTCTCCTGATGCAGTTTCAGGCTATGCCCCCTTGTCCTGTCACTGGTTCCCTGGGAGAAGAGGCTGACCCCAAGTTTGCTATACCCTACTTTGAGGTCGTTGTAGAGAGCGATCAGGTCTCCCCTCAGCCTCCTCTTCTCCAGGCTAAACAATTATAGCTCCCTCAGCCACTCCTCATCAGACTTACCCTCCAGACCCTTCACCACCTTCATTGCCCTTCTCTGGACTCGCTCCAGCCCCTCAAGGTCTTTCTGGTAGTGAGGGGCCCAGAACTGAACACAGCACTCGAGGTGCAGCCCGACCAGTGCCAAGTACAGGAGGACGATCACTGTCGTGGTCCTGCTGGCCACACTCTTCCTGATACAAGCCAGGATGCCATTGGCCTTCTTGGCCACCTGGTCACACTGCTGGCTCATGTTCAGCCGGCTGTCAGCCAGCACCCCCAGGTCTTTTTCTGCCTAACCGCTTTCTAACCACTCTTCCCCCAGCCTGTAACACTGCATGGGGGTTTTGTGGCCGAAATGTAGGACCTGGCACTTGGCCTTGTTCAACCTCATGCCGTTGTCTCAGCCTCAGGTGCACTGCAGGGTAGCGGGAGACAACACAGGTTGGAACTTCCAATTCGAAGTAAAGAAATGAGGACAGTTAGCTGTTGGGACAGGCTACCCAGAAGGTTTGTCACATTCTTTGTCACAGTCTTTGGAGGTTTTCAAGATCCAGCTAGACAAAGTTCTGGGCAAACGGGTCTGAATTCAGTGTTGCATTTGCTTTGAGCAGGAGGTTGCACAGGGTGACTACTTGGAATCCCTTCCAAACTGAATGATTCTGTGATTCTTAAATAACGTACTATTTGTGAGGAGTGGAAAACAGCAAATATAGGGCAATAATGTAATCTTAGAAATTTTGAATAATTTGAATGAAATATTTTATACTGTACTTTTAAATTAATATGCTGTGGAATAGAATGTAAAATGAAGGATACCAGCACTAGTAACTCCAAAGCGGAAGATTTTACTCCAGTCTTCTAAAATTCTTTGGAGAAGATGTCAAATTAATAAGAACTGATTAATACAATTGTTCTGATTAATTCAGTTGTCCAGACTACTAAAATGTGTGATTTTGAAATATCCCTTGTGGGACATAACTGAGAAATTGTGTTGTCAGGAATTGAGTCCTGCTTAAGATACTAAAACAAAAACTTAAGATAGAAGTTAGGTTTTTCCTGCTTTTTAAGATTTTCCTTGGTTTACTTTATTAAGACTTACATTAAATCTCAAAGTGATCTGGAAAAGACATTATTGGTAAATAAGCAAAATCTGCCAATGCCACAGTTATTAGAATAGTCACTAAGAAAATCCTGAGGAGCAAAAGAATCCAAAGGGGAAGAAAAATGGTGAATTGATATTATGCAGCTAAGTGAAATTAATTATTGATGAACACAGTGCAGTGCATTGGAAGGAATTTTGTGCTGTTGATTCATGTTACTAGTTTTTAATTTAACTGTTACAGATGTTGAAGGTCGCTGAAAAGGATATGTGAGTGAAAGTCCTTTTAATCATCGATGTCAGTGAAAAATAAAAGTATTGCTGAGTTTATAAAGAATGGGTTTGATAATAGCATTGCAATATACATTGAAGGTGTGCGCTTTCTTGGAAAAGTATCTCCAATTGTACATCTGTCTCAGAAAATAATAGAAATAAGAGTTCAGAAACAGATGAATGAAAATATGACCATATCTGAAAATGTAATGTAAGTAGATACATTTAACTGAAAGTTATGGTAAAAAAGATAATACGTGTCTAGGCATACAAAAGAATAACTGGCAAATAAATGAAAAGAAAGGGGCTCTTACACCCTGGAAATGTAATAAATCTATTAAATTGGAAGACCACGTACTCTGTGTAGTGCTCAGTTTAGCTTGTATGTATTTGGCAGAAGACAACAGTATGCTCAAGAAATGAGAGACTCAAAAAATTCTTAGATGTTTTAACAATAACAGCCCACTAATTAACATTTTTTTCCCCACAGGGATTTAAACCACTTAGAGTAGTCTGCATTGGGAGGTTACTCCATGATTGTCCATTGTAGGATTTTTAATATTATCTCAGATACTTCAGAGAGTTTTGTTACCTTATATTTGATCTTGTCTATCCGTCATCAAACAGTTCTTAAGACGATAGTGAAGAAGTGTCAAACAGAGACCTAAATTGAGAAAGGTGCTTTTAGGGCTAGGCTAATGGGTTAATGCTTAATTGCGAGAGGGTGCGCTTGAGTTCCTGTCGCTGCTCCGTGAGGTGCCTGTGCCATCCCCTTCGATTACTGCTTTGTGCAAAACCAGTTCTGCTCTGGGTTCAAGGATTCTACCACAGCCCTCTAATCTCACAGCTGCATTAGCAAACTGCTACACAAAAGACATCCTCACTTTTTTCCTATTTCTTTTTCCTAAAAACCATTTGAATTCTTTTCTATAGAAAGATTGCACTCCAGTAAGCAAGTCAAGGTCTGCTTTTGTGCAGAATAACCTATGGCATCATTGTTGAAACACTGCTGTTCTTGCTCCAAGGCTATCCAGTTGCTACGTGCTGGCTTTCACCACCAGAGGAGCAGTTTATGAATGAAAACATGAATGAATGTAATCCAATTTAGGTCTATAAGTATCAAACCACTGTTCTGATCTGTAAACATCTGGAAAAGGCCACTACCAGAAGCAATAATTTGCCTTTTGGACCAAGCAAGTTATGGGTATTAGCCTGTTTGACAATTGTGTTATTGTGGTCCAGTAAGGAAAGCACATTTAGCAATTTACTTTTTTCAGATGACGCTTTTTTTAAGACAGCTATTGATGTGTTCACCTTTCCATTAAATATACTTACCTTCTTGAACTTAAAAATAGGTATTTTTTTTAATTTGAAAATGTATACTTAAACTGAGCATATTTGAACTGTTTAATAAGCCCCGTTCCCTCCCTTCTCATGAGAAATTTCTTGTGATATGTTAGTTGTAACTGCAGTAGCCTATGACATTATAATTTACCCTTGAAAATAGAGAAAGAATCGCTGCAGTTTCGTACACAAATAAAAGAATAAATACAGAGAATCCTTTTGAAATTTGGATTTTAACAGTTCCTTTACAATAGATGTCCTTAAAAAGCTAGAGCTAGAAAAATATCTGAGAAGTATTACCTTCAGAAAGATGAAAATGGAATTAATGTACTTACACTTGTTCTCTAAATACTACAGGCATCCTGAATTGGCTGCTAATGATTGTTGAGGCTACCTATTCCTTACATACACGAGTACATATTCCTAGAAGAAGCTGCAGAAAAGAACTTAAAGGATTTTTTTGACAGGGAATTATTCAAAATTTGTGAAAGTAATGTTTTAATTCTACTGTTTTCATTCAACAGAGGGTTTGGCAGAATACTAGTTTAATATTATATGGTACTGAAACTTCAAAGGCATATTCACAGAACAAAGAAATGGAAGATATAACCGACCCACAGAACTCAGGAGTAGCCTGAAAATTTATCAGGGGTAGATGCATGAAAAAAAAAGGCTATGTGCTTTCCATGCACATTGAATTCACTTTTTGTAAACATAAGAGAGAGGCTGAATTGCCTGGCTGGGGCTTGCACCACAGTCTCTGCTTGATCAGTGAAAAAGCAGAGTAACTGGTGTGTAGTACTTACTAGCAGAAGTTCTGTGGCCACCAGAAAATGATTTGACAAGTAGCAAAGATTAAGGAAGAGAGAAGAGGCTCTTTAAGAGGATTCTTAACTCTCTGCTGGGTCCATTGATAAAATCCCTGTGAAGTCTACTGTGTGTCGAACTCCTTGATGATCTCAGTCAAGCGATTCTCTGGTGTCTCGTGAAAGCTCAGCATGAGATAAAGGTTGCTGGAGACTTCTAGGCAAGTGTTGAGGGAGCAGGCTGCCACTGCTGGTGTTTTGGCCAGAGAGGTAAAAGTTCACTGCCTTGAATATCAAAAGGAATTCATCAGACAAAACCTTGGAAGCTCCAGCTGGAAAAGCTGTCCAGGCAGTACTTTTGAGCAGAACTGATGAAAGCCTTTTCAGGAATGTCTTCTAGATTACTGTATGAAAAAAAAAAAAAAGAAATGTCCTGATGTGTTTCAAATGAGATTTGAAGGCGTTATTAACAATACCACTTCTCACCCATTTTGGAAAAGAGCAGGAAACTTCCCTTCCCATGTTATTTCTTAAATTATTGTTACTTACTGATTAAGTTAGAGAGCTATCTATCTTTGTAAGAACAATTTCTAATGTAAATGCAGTTCCTTAGAGCTTTTGTTGAAGAAATGAGCAGAGAAAGCTCCACAGTGTGGGCATGTATTGCTATGAAGCAAACTTTTTTAATTCATTCTAACCTTCTCTCTACTTTATTCCATTTACATTGACAGTGTGGCATCTTAGAGCTCTGGATAATTACTACTTGACATGAAAACTTAGGCTATCACAATGGGACTTGGATAAATCACAGTCTGAGTTATACATTTTCTCACTGTTTCAGCTAAATTTAGAAATGGACAATATATTTTTTCAGATTTTGAAGATGTACATGTAAAATCATATGCTAGCTGGTTTATGTCTCATTGTATGTTACAATGAGCTGTTCATTTCAGAAATTTCAAAAGTTAATTTTTCTACAAGTAAGATTTTTTCTTTGTTATTCTTAAATAAGCAATGAGATAGAAATCACTGTATGTGCAAATAAACTTAAGAAGGGTAGTAACTGTCTTTCTTTAAGTTTACACTTATTTTGCATACTTTTCAATATTCTGTATATATGGAATATCAAGAATATGGAATATTTGTTCCATTTATATACGGTGAGTTTAGTTTCTGAACATCACATATGCCAAAGAATGAATTTGACATCATTTCAGATGTGAAGCCAAATTCAGGTTCTGCAGCTCTGAGGTTCACAATCAGTCATCTAATGATGGTAATTAATTCACGTATCATCCTTGCTTTGATTTAATATAATTTCGTTTTACAAAAAGAAAAATAATCTTCTGTGAGGTAGTTAGCCACATGCTGTTTGAGTTATGCTCCACATGAATAAAGTTGTGATTGTTTTTCCTTTTTTTTTCCTCCTTCCTCCAAAGACACCACTATGGCTGCTACCGTGAACTTGGAGCTTGATCCCATTTTTCTGAAAGCCCTGGGCTTCTTGCATTCTAAGAGTAAGGACTCTGCTGAAAAGCTGAAAGCACTTCTTGATGAGTCTTTGGCCAGAGGAACTGACTCAAGCTATCGTCCATCTCAGAAGGTATTGGTATTAGAGAGCATGGGTCAGCTTTGTATGCCTTTTTTAAGCTCCTGCTATTCCTAGTTCCTTTTATAGCTGAAAAGTTAATCGGATCAGAAATTGAGGAAAAAGAAAAAGTAATTATGGAATGTTCATATTCATCATTCTCCTCCTATGCAACATAATGTGATTAATTGAAGTTCATGGAAAAAATCTCTCTACCTTGTTGGTGTAGCAAGACCTGTAAAAGAGATATTCAACACTACATTGCAAGCGTCATGACTTCGTAGGAGTACTTTTTGTATTCGCTTTTATATTGGTTTGGCATTTTTCTTTATAAGCTATAGTAGACGCTATCTAAGATGAACCCAAAATTATGTATTTCTCCAGTTACAATCAGAGCTAAAAGGTCTTTAAAATGCAGATTATTTTTGTCACAGATAAATATGAAACAAAACAAGCTATTTACTGATAAAACTGGATTTCTTTTCTTGAAATTCTGTTGATGAAGTCATATGAGAATGAAAACCACCAAATGGTTCAAAGCAGAAATGATTCACAGGCTGAAACCATTGCCGTCCAATGGACAAACATTATCTTTCATCTACTGAAAATCACTAAACAGCTGCTAGAGAGAATCTTTGAGTCTGAGATTAGTGTATGGAAATAACCAAGTGGGGACATCCTCATATTGCTATGTATTGCCGTATGGATAATGAGGTAGTGTTCTACCCTAGGATGCCTAGAAGTCAGCCTAGTATGTTCTAATGATGGTCTATATGCTGGGACATTAGTAGTATTTAATTTCTACGTGTACGTGGTTCCGAATAACTAAAAGACACTATTACTGCTACAGAATACATCATGCTTGTACTGTGTGGTCTAACTCTTTTCTATTCAAATTGTTAACTCCCTGAAACCTAAACTGTAGTTCCCTCTAACACAGGTCTCAAAGCTCTCAGGTGCCCTCTATGTCAGAGCTCAGAGAAGCATTGGTTTGTGGTGTAAAGAAGAAGCAGGGAGCCAAATAATAGTGCAAAGAGGCTTTGGAAGCCAATTCTAATAACAGCTTGGCCTGTAGTCACCTGCCCTCAGGTGAGACTGAGGCTCAGGCCAGAGGAAGAAATCTTTTGTTCTCCTCTTTTCAGTCTGTCTCCAGTATCAGCTGGACTGCAAATCTCGGAAATGGAAAAAAGTACAAGAATTCCTTTCCTTGCGTTCTCAGGCTGCAGGATTAATTTGTGGTTGACGGTGAAATCCAAGAGCAGAGTAAGACGCACAGGATTACCACAGTTGGGCAGATGAGGAAATCCATTTCTGACTCTGGATGCAACAGGAAGTCAGCAAACTTGCAGGGGGCTGAAGCTCAGGACCAGTCCCAGTATACAGCAGTGAATTACTCCCTTCTTATCAAGCTGTGGGTGTACCTTGCTCGTGCTCATTGGTGTGATTAATCACTCATTTACAGACTTGCTTGCTTATTACCCATTGCTGATACTAATGCATCATTAATAAGAACTATTGATTTCTGTTGAGATCTAAATTTATTAATCTGATAGGTGAATATGGACTGAGATTAAGTGGAGGTCAATATTTTTCTCCATGAGGGAATGAAGTATTGATGTCTGGTAACATCAGATGTCAACTTGTGTTTTCAGTTTATATTGAGTTTTGTCCTCAGAACTATCTGAAAATTTGTGTTCATTTTCTCTTTGAATTTTAAAAGCAGGGAAGTTTTCCTTTTTAATTAATGTTCCAAAGAGGATCTGTCTTTGGAAAAGGAGCACCTTTTCCTCTGGAAGGTGAGTGATAAAGGGAGGTTTTAATAATTGACTGCAGCTTAAACACACTAATTTGTCGATGTGATATGAAAATATTTAAGAAATGTTTAAAAAAAAATAAAACCCTGTATATGTAGATGTTCAATGTTGTATGACATGTTTGCCTATCCTGTTACCTAACTAATTGCAAACTGGGAGGTCTCGTGTAGGGTTTGCCTTTAATTTTTGTTTCTGTTTTTAGGAAGTAGAGCAACCAAAAGTATCTGTTACCAAACCTATTTCCAGTAAGCAAGAGCCTAAAGCTTCTTCTAGTTTGCCTTCTGGCAACAACAATGGGAAGCCCACTGCGTCAGAAAAGGTGAAAAAAGAAACAGAAAAAAGATCTGCTGATAAAGTAAGTAATTTTTGTTCTCTAACGAAATAACTTGGTTAATGAACTTGAAGATGGTTTAGACAAAAGCTCTTTTTAACCTGCGTAAGTCAACTCATCTAGTTGTACATAGCCTATGAGCTGCATTATCCAGTCATGTTGCCATTTAGGCAATCCAACAAAAGTCTTACTATGATTATTGTGTGAATATTTTGCCTGCCCACTGCAGGGGGGTTGGACTAGATGACCTTTAAAGGTCCCTTGCAACCCAAACAATTCTGTGATTCCATCTTAAATATCCTGATAATAAGAGGTTACTAAAATGTAGCAAGCTGAAGTGTGGGATTCCCCTAAGCTTTTTCAAGGATTTCGAGGTGAAGTACAAAAAGTGGACTTGAGCTTCTAGCTCATAAATACTTTGAAGAAAATATGTATCTAAGGAAAATGTGTGTATGCTGTGTAAAGTACACCACCTTATTCTGCTAACCTAATTGTTCCAGTCATTTTCTCATTTTAATAATATCCATTAGCTTTTTGCATTTTCACATTCTGTGTATGTGTGTGTGGTAGATTAAAGGAGATACCACTGAAGGAGCTGATGCCCCGAAGAAGCCCAGACTAGAGAAGCAAGAGGCTCGTTCCTCTCCTATTACAGTTCAGACGAGCAAGGATTTGTCCATGCCTGATTTATCTAGCTTTGAGGAAACCAGTGCTGATGACTTTGCTATGGAAATGGGATTAGCCTGTGTTGTTTGCAGGTAAGTCAACATTGCTTTGTTGCAATTGTGTAGTTACCTTTTTGGTTTTTTAATTGTGTACTATTGAGTTAATGCTTCCTGTAGTTTTTATGCTGGAAATCACTTCAGCACATATCCAAAGCATCCTTCATGAGTAAGAATGGTTTCTTGAAAATGGGATCTTTAATGAGAAAGCCAACTTTTCTTCTTCAGGAAAGGGCAAGTGAAAAATAATAAAACTAGACATAATACAAAGCCTATCATGACAAATACTGAGTTTTAGTTATTGGAAAACAAGTTAAAATATTAATGGCTAATGGTAAGCATATTAAAAAAATCAGTTCTCCTCTGAAAACATTTCTGAAAACATTTTTAAGTGGCATTATTAAGAGATCTGTATGTGTTGCTCCTCTTTTCATAATCATTTGACGTTAGTTTACACATAGCCATGTTTTTTCAGTTAACAGTGTAAAGATATCTTGCAGTCAAGACAGGTTCTCTCTTCTTTTCAGTAAGGGCTCTAAAATTGGATCTTAGTAACAATCTGCTAACAATACATTTAGTGTTAACAGAAGTATAAAATATTTTGAATATCCACCCTAGGATCAAATTGCTCAAATCAGGATTTGGTTTCACAGTTGATTTATATCCTTGTAAGTCTCCCCTGCTGCCAAAAGGAACAGTTGTACCTCTTTCCCTGTCCTGTTCAGGGAGTGTATTGCCCACACAGGTTTGTGATCAGCTGAATCATCTTCTGGATCAGCTCTCCACTTGGCTTTTTCAGTAGGTTTAGGTTTCAGTCAGCTTAGTGAGTGTAAATGCTTATGCTGGTACATGTGTGGATGCAGGAGTGTAGAGCCAGGACAGAGAGGAAGGTGGGACTGGCCTTCTGGTAGCAGTATGTGTTTTAGCTCAGCTTAAGTCAGTAGGTAAACTCTGCTTTATAGCTTTGTTCTTCAGTCATTTCCGTGGTCGTTCCTGTTGTGCAGATAAGGAGGTGTGTCCAGTCCGTGGACGATAAATTCCCATTGTTACAGCTAATTATACTGTTCACCAATTGTGGACTGATGAGATTTCATGTCACATTATTCCCACGTTACCTCAAATGTTTAATTTCTTATTATAGACATTGAAAAAGCAAGAACAGTTAAAACATTTGAAGTATGAAATAAATATTTCAATTCTGCCTGCCTTTCTGCAAATTCCATTTTTGCTGTCTCCTAAAGGGGCAAAGTACCATTCAGCAGTATGTTAAAATGCTGCTAAAAACAGTATGGTATTAACTTATTTAGCAGGAGGGGATGAAGAAAAGTTTTCTTTAGACAGTCTTGAGCTGCTGTGGATTATTAATTCTGCATCTTCCCTGGCAAGGAAAACACGTTCAGGCATAATGAGAAATGCCTGCAAAGTAAAGAGAGGAAAGAAAGAAAATGCAACTACTGTGCCTAGCGTGGCCAAGACTGTTTTGAAAAGCATAGGCCAGGTATGTGGTTCATTAGCTGTTCCACGATCAATGTTTAACTTGGCTGCTGAAGGTGTTGCTTCTAGCTGATCGTGGTCACAAATTCATAGTGCTCTTGCAAAAGATGCATCTATCCTGGCTAACTAAAATAGCTCTCATTAAGCTGATGCCAGAGGGAGGGAGAAGCACAGCAGGGAAAGAAACAACCCATTAAAGAGGGGATGGCAACAGCCATCCAACACACAGGATTTGTTTTCATTTTGCATGAAACCTGCTGGAACTGTTACCATGTGGTTCTCGATCTCCAGCTCATGCTGGACAGGATGTTTTTCAGAGTACTTGTGCTCCAGACTTTCTGAATCCAACACATTGGTTAGATGGTATTCCACTATTTACTGCTCAGCTTTCAACATGTGGGCCCTTCTTGGGGTTGGCCATCTTGAGCCAAAATAATAATATCCCGGTACATATGAAACATAAAAGCACTGGATACTCTGTAAAATAACTCAAGTATGAATAGTATTTAGAAAATGACATCTTTTAGTAATCAATTATTCAGTCAATAGTGAATGAAAACATCATGTCTGATTGCAGAGTAGGTGGGGTTCATAGCCAAAGGGTTTATATTTATATTGCTTAAGAAGACAAGTTAACAAGAACCTGGCTGTGGGTTCACAAATGCAGAAGAGTGCATTTGAATATTAACTGTTCCTTTTTTATAGATTTAAAAACTAAAGTAGAGATATTAAATGTTTCTTCAAGATTTGCCAAGCGTCAAATGTATTTCATAGTGATAAGGAGTGTTAAATGCTGATGCCTGTGGTGTTTTTGTTCTTGTTCTTTCATACGAAGTTAGGCATAAGGAGAGAGGGAGTATTAAAATAACTTCACCCTCTCCAATACCTGCGGATCTTAAAAAACCAGTTTTATTGTTTTATTTACAGTTTTATTTACGAGTTATATTGCTCCTCAGTTATATGAAGAAGAAATAGTACATACAGTTTGCAGACGATAGTGATCTCTGTCTCTCAAAAAAAAAAAAAAAGAAAAACCCACCAAACAAAAAAAAGTCTTTAAAAAAGCCTGGTTTTGAAAGAACAACCTTGGGTTTTATGATTACTTTTTTGTTTGTTTTCTGAAGGTAAAAAATAGTTAGGTTTGTTTCTTGGTTATCATACATTTTAAAAATAACTCTAGTTTAGTTTGTTTCTGAAAATGAAGAATTCGTGTTTTTTTTAATCAGTCTGAGATTGTTCTTTGTAATTTTAAAATAGGGTGAGTCTCCTCCCTTGAAACATAGGATTGAAACATCACTGTTTAGTTCTGACACAGTTTATTTAGGAATAACAAATAAATAAAACGGCTTTTGAAATGTCCTGCATCTAAAATAATGGGCCCTGGAATTTCAGAAAGGCTTCTTCCTCTGTTTTTAAATAGCCCGTTTAAAAGAGAAATATGTCTTAGAAAATGTTCTAATACCCCTATGGACAATACCTTCGGACTTCATTTTCGTGTTATATAAAGAAATAAGGTATTACCTTTTCCCACCCATCTACAAATAGAGTTTCCATGGTTACCTGGGTACCTGCTCCTAGGGGATATAAGCAAAAGCAGCTTAGCAATTAAATAGCTTGATTTGTCATCTGAAAGAAGAAATCATTAGGAAAATAGTATTTGGCTAATTCATAGACATACTCCCAGTCATGTGTATATCACTAATTTGTCATTTATACAGCATGATTACTTTCACCAGAGGCCCATGCAAAATTAAGTCTCCTCACCAGCTTACATGTTTGCTTCAAGGCAGGACTGCACAGTTAATCCTTTCTATTCCATCTTTCCATGATTCTGGTATTATCTTGAATTCCAAGTGTCTTGTTTGTATAGTAGGGACCAAAGCATGGCTAATAAAACATCTTTAAAGTAGTGTACAGCTTGGATGTTGATGCTTTTAAATCCTGTAGCAGAAAGCACTCTTACAGGCTTGCCATTGAGAAGTTATTTGTTCTTGAACTGTATTGCTCTACAGCTTACAGCAAAATTATCCAAATGTAGACTAGGCCTTCATATGTTAATATATTGAGGAAGTCGTAATTGGTATACATTGAGGTATCCCTAAAATGCCCAGGTGTAACAAAGCAGGTGAGACTTAGATTTCTAATACAAAAAGCAAACAAGGAAGTCAAAAGTGTCATGTGCACATTTAATGATACAGAAGTTTTAGATTGTCTTGAAAGAAATTACCTTTAAAAATAAAAAAAATCTAAAGTATTTGTTAGGAAGAACTCATACGGGAAGAAAAGGAATACATTTCATTTGCCACAGGTAGAAAATATCTGTGAAAGCAAAAATATTTTTAGTGTTTTATCTTAAGCCTCGCAAAATTTACAACAAAAGATAATCCTTTAAGTGCTTTCCCCCATAATCTGTTCTTAACTATTTGCTCTGCAGGCAAATGACAGTTATTTCTGGGAATCAGCTAGTGGAGTGTCAGGAGTGCCATAATCTCTACCACCAGGATTGCCATAAACCTCAGGTGACAGACAAGGAAGTGAATGATCCTCGACTTGTATGGTATTGTGCCCGCTGTACCAGGCAGATGAAGAGAATGGTAGGAGTCAGTTTTTTGTCTCATATGAGCCGTATTTAAATACAGCAGGCTGTTTCTAATAATGTGAGAGTGTTTTATGGTTTGGAGAGATCTTTGGGAGTATGTTGGAGAACCATTTTTCTCAGCAGTGCTTCCCTTGCTTCAGCTGTGTTTTTTAATGTAGCATCTCAAAGAGTATTCTGTGACGTGATTCTTAAACAAAGCTTTTTAAAAATGAGAAGTTGAGTGAAGAAGAGTGAAATAGGATTATTTCCTACTTGTTAAGCAGCAGTAGGAAAATTTTTATTTAAGTATGTGTCTACCAAATATCCCTACAGTTTTAGTTTTCTTCTCAGCTTTGGACATGAATGGTTGTTTCCCTGTAAGACAAGACTGCAAATTTCAGTCAAGATGTTAAGTATTGAGTGTTCTCAGGCTCGACAATAAGCTGAGAGTAGCGCATTCCAGGGGAAAAAAAAAACAAAACACACTTTATTTTGATTGATCTGCATGTTAATTTCTTAACTAAACAGAGTGATTATTCCTGATCCCACAGGAGTCGCGCTCATCTCATTATGCGAAACAAACATCAGAGTAAGAAAGCATCTTTGGATGCACGAAACATTAACCATTAGTTTGCACAGCTGTAGTTCTGACACTTTTAAATCAAACCCTTTTATGCAGTAGAAAATGTGTTCTGTTTTGGAACTGTTCTATGATAACTTAGCAAATTGTTATCTGTTGAAATGGCTCTACTAAGAAACAAGAAAAGAAGGCAATGTAAGATCTTGGCCTAGGAGTTACCAGCACTGACTGAAATACATCATTATTCTGATGATCATCAGGCCTTTGAACTCAGAGGAGTGTTTGCTTGAGGTCAGTTACTGCACAGGATATAGCCATTGCAGCCATTCAACGTTTGCCTTCAATATGCCCTTTCTGTTTTTTGTTTCAGCGTATGTTCTACCATTTTACCTGCCACTTCTTAGCAGACTCTTGCAGGCTGCATCCCAGTACTGCTGGATTATGTCCCTCTTTTCCGCTAGTTCACCTGTCTCTGCTGTATTTCTGTGAAGGCCCAGTGCTTTCCTGTTCCCTAAATGTCAACACTGCCGTTCTTTCCACGCTGAAATAGCAAGTCCTATTCGGTATGCTTTTTGGCTGGGCTCTGTCCCCAGTACCATATTCAGCACTACCTCCAAATCTCCTATTACCTTATTTCTCAGGCACTGTTCAGCTTGAAATTGTAAAGGCTAGACTGCAATCTGATCATGCTCGTGCTTTTTGTTAACAGTCAAAACAGTCGACGTTATGGGGCACAGAACTAACTTGGGGTTTTTTTTCCTGCCATTTACGCAGGCTCAGAAGACACAAAAACCACCTCAAAAACCAGCTCCTGCAGTGGTTTCAGTTGCACCAGCTGTGAAGGATCCATTGGTCAAGAAGCCAGAAATTAAGTTAAAACCTGAGACCCCACCAACTTTTCTAGCATTCAAGAGAACAGAAGTCAAGGTAATGTAGTTTAAATTTTCCAGAGGAAGAGTTTACATTTCACTGCATAGATTATAATTTTTTTCAATTAGACCAATCTGTTCTCACAAGAACCATGAATGAAAATAGTCTGCTATACTATGTGTACCGAGTAATACCATAGCATAGTGGTTTTGCATTAACACTAGAGTGGGAAAAAAGAAACCCTCAATTCAACTCAAAGCATCCAGCTCTTGACAGTGTTTTTATGTTATAAGGGGGAGAACAGAATTTACAGAATTTTTTTTTAAATGATATTTTATACAAGTAGAAATCCTCATAAATGTGCTCTTGCAGCCCAGAAAGCTGATCGCATCCTGGGCTGCATCAAAAGCAGTGTGACCAGCAGGTCGAGGGAGGAGATTCTGCCCCTCCGCTCTGCTCTGGTGAGACCCCCCTGCAGTACTGCCTTCAGCTCTGGGGTCCTCAGCACAGGAAGGACATGGACCTGGTGGAGCGAGTCCAAAGGAGGCCACGAAGATGATCCGAGGGCTGGAGCGCCTCTCCTGTGAGGACAGGCTGAGAGAGTTGGGGTTGTTCGGTCTGGAGAAGGAAGGCTCCGGGGAGACCTTAGAGCCGCCTTCCAGTAT
>NW_009624948.1:54879-58312 GCF_000690535.1 Cariama cristata | reverse complement strand
AGGCCCTTGTTCAGCCTCGTACAGTTGGCCTGTCCGGATCCCTCTGTAGAGCCTTCCTGCCCAGAGAAGCTGTGGCTGCCCATCCCTGGAAGTGTTCAAGGCCAGGTTGGATGGGGCTGTGAGCAACCTGGTCTGGTGGAAGCTGTCCCTGCCCAGGGCAAGGAGGTTTGGAATGAGATGGTCTTTAAGGTCCATTCCAACCCAAACCATTCTATCAGTTGTATAAAAGATATTATTTGCTCTCTGTGGTCAAGTAACGTATGCATATTTTGGTAGTTAGAAGGCTTTTCCTCATGATAACAGTGGACTTGGCAGTGCTGGGTTAACGGTTGGACTCAATGATCTTTAAGGTCTTTTCTGGCCTAGATGGTTCTATGATTCTATAGTAGGGAAATTCTAGTTGACTCTGTGAGATCTAATTTAGGAGGCTGCTTCTCCTTATATATGTTGCCTCATGTTTCTGTTTCTCCAGGTCATTTAATAAATATTGATACAAGTTGGTCAAAAGTGGTAAACAAGAAGCAATGTAATAAATAACATAGTAGTCTAACAAAGAATGACCCTTACCTAGGAAAACACATCTTTAACTCAGAATCAAAGCAATTACTCATGTACTCAAAGTTATGTTTGCCATTGCTCTGCCTGGATGCAAACCATCATGAATAACATGATGGCTATTGCTCAAGCACTTACACTTGTGAATAACTTTTTTCACCTGAGCAGAGTTATTTATGTGCCTAAACGGGTTGTAAGAGTGAGGCCCGATTTCATCCATCATCTTTACTGTTTGAAAACTGTCTGGATGTATTATAGAAGGGGTATTACTTGAATAGAAGGTTTTAATTTCCATTTTCACTCTGCCGTTTGGTATAACCTCTGGTTTAATAATCCAATGTGTGTATTAACCCCTTCTGAAAACCGGAGATTATACGCTTTGAGGTGTGGGAAGTGAAGTTAATGTGTATAGCACTTTGCAGGCAAGGAAAACCATGTTTGCAGTAAGTTTGTCTTTGGCGGTACCTGAATGGGAAGACTATAGGAAAGAAGTCCAGTGGTGCTTTTTTGGTTTTGTAAATTCTATCTGTGGTACAGGCTGCTAAGAACGAAGAGGAGGGAAGGGAAGGAAAGGAAAAAGTTTAGACACTACTACTTTGACCAAAAGACTGTAATAAATGCAATATGTAATTGCTCAGTGTCAGATTTTTGTCTGACCATCTGTCATCTTCTTAAAAAGTTACACCAGGTAATGACAGTAAACACTAAAAGGTGGTGGCTTGCCTCCCTTTTTTATACTTCACAAATTTGGGGGTTTTGTAGTTACTTTAGTTAAACCATCTTTTAGAGTTTATTGGGGGGATCACAATGCCAAATGGTACCTGCTAGCTGTATAGAAGAATGGGAAGAAAAGGTAATACTCGTTTTATGTGGCTGGGAAATTAAAAGTTGGCTGCACCTGGCATCATTTCCTTTTCTTGTTACTTTTAACTGTAGTGACCAGTGATGAAATATTGTCCACTGGGTGTTCCTGGGGAAAAAAAAACTGAAACAGAGGCTGCTGTGATGTGTTAAGCAAATAGATGCTATTTGCTTCTAATAAGATCTATAATAAGAATGCTTTATTTATTTTAGACCTCAGCAGCAATTTCGGGGAACTCAGCCAGTACAAGTATTTCCTCTTCAGCAACCAGCGGCCTTACAGGATGGGCTGCTTTTGCAGCCAAAACCTCCTCTGCCAATCCATCAACTGCCAAACTGGGATCAACAGCACAGAGCGCCAGTGGGAAACCTGCAGCCTCTTCAAATAACCAGAAACCTGTGGGTTTGTCAGGGTTGGCAACTTCCAAAACAGGACTAGGATCAAAAATAGCTTCTGCCAACAACAGCACGAGCCCTGTTCAGCTGAAACCTCCTCCACCTCTGACACTGGGGAAAACCACTCTTAGCCGTTCTGTAAGCAGCGACAATGTCAGCAAAGCAGGTCTTCCTAGTCCCAGCAGTACTGCGCCGAGCACCAGCAGCCAGGTGAGCAGTGGGAATGGCAACAGCGGGACTGCAGGTAACAGCGGGGCCAGCGCAAGCAAAACCACGACAGATACAGGTAACCAGTCAACCTCCCTTAAAGGCCCGACTTCTCAGGAATCTCAACTCAATGCTATGAAAAGGTTACAAATGGTCAAGAAGAAGGCTGCTCAAAAGAAACTCAAGAAGTAGTATGACTGCTGGCTAATTTTGTTGGTTGTGTTCTGTGAAACAGCAGCGTTGGTGTTTTTCTTAAAGAAAATCTCCCGGTTACTGGAATGAAACAGTAGTTAAATCAGAGAAGCCCAAAACCTATGTTATACAGGAGGTCGAACTATGATAATCCTAGTATCCCCTCTGACTTTGCAAATCTATAAATTGAATGTGTTGGAGGAATTCACTATTATATGCTCCTGTTTTTTAGCTCAAAGCACTGAAACTTGAAATTGTCAGAGTTGGGTATTTTGGAGTATAAAGAAACCCCGCAGATTTATGTGGACACTTAATAAATTGAACTTACCGAAACTGTCATTCTTAAACATTACTAATAAAAGTGTTATAAATCTGGGAAATCTGCTGCCTTTCTTTCACCCCATTTTCCAATACTTAAAATGCCTCAGCTGTTGTCTATATTGTGCAGAGTTAATGAAGTTTATCCCAAATTATACAGTTCCTTGGGGGAAAAAAATACGTATTATTTTAAACAATTTCAAAAATTAACGGTTAAACTACATACTTTATTTAATGTGAGAATTTTAAGTGGCCTATTTTGGTTTTATACAGTGAGGAACTTCATGGGTCGTTTTGTTGTTGTAATTCTCTGAGGGAGGAGGAAAGAGCGTTAGCAGAAGATAAATGGCCCCTAAACTGTAAAAAGAGCGGAAGGGAGCCAAAACAGTGTTTTCAAGCTTTCTTAATCTGTAGAGAACCTTAATATTGTCCTGTTGAATAAGAATGGAAAATAAGTGGTAGGCAGCGTGTATTTTAATTAAAACCGTGTCCGATTGAACAACATTGTTTTGGTGATGTGAGAGAGGGAAAGATAGAAGTAAATGAAGGGAATTGTCTTAGGTGTCAATAATTTAGCTTCCTTTCTGGCACACCTGAAACACAGAAGACTTTTTGATTACTTAAGTATTCCATGCTGTTAAGTATCGCTATAAAATTCACAAGCCTTGCATGTGTCAAAGTAGTATTGCCTGCCAACCTATCTTGGAAAATGAAGCCTCTAGTCTCTTAACTGTTCTACTATAGCCTGTATGATGATTATTTAAAATTACTACTTTCTCATACAAGGAAGGAGCAAAGGCGTAAATGTCTTTAGTAGTTAGTGACAGAGTTGGTGACTGTTCAACACTTCAGATAGATAAAACCCCTTTTCTAGCCCTGTCAGCTAGTTTCTACTGGGGGGGGG
>NW_009624948.1:10693-54859 GCF_000690535.1 Cariama cristata | reverse complement strand
GCAGGGGAGGGAGTTGTTTGTTGCTTTTTTATAAACATGTCTATTACAGACTTTTGAAATCTGTTGGAAAACCTTTTCTAGCAATTCTGTAGGGGATAGAAGTAGATATGTACGAGTGCATGTCTTCCTTCATGATACTCAACGTAGCAAATGGATTCTGTATATCCCAAAACTTCAGTTTCCTTGCTCTTCACCTCAGTGATTGTTATTTTTAGAGGGAACACTCTGCTCATGCATGCTTTCCCAAATCTACTGGAAGACCCTTTATTTGAATTTACTAGCAAGTGTTGTAGAACTTCTTCTAACTGGATATTGGCATTGGATCTTTCAAGGCTTGTATGTAGAGTGGTTTAAGCCTGGGGAGAAGGATTGGATTTCCAGATGCAATTTGGAGAGAAGGACCAGGACATGTTAGAGATTTAGAAGAGTCTTAAGCTTATAGGAAGTTGATTCCACTCTACTGGCTGCAAAAACATGTTCATAAAGAAAGACTAGGACACAGACATTACTCAGCTGTTTGATGATACCTGTTTTATCCCTTGAGTTGTAATTAGACAGAGGAAAAACTAGAAACCACCCCACCAGTTCTGATGTTGCACAGTGTCAGATTCGTATTAATCCAAGACCTGTGGCAAGCTCCCTGCTTGGGTTTCCGGCCAGCTAGCCTGCCAACAGTGTCTGAAGGTGCACAGGCTGGGGTCTGGAACTTTTGAGGCCAAGTATTGGGATCCATGTAACCCAGAATTGGGATCCTATTATGCCACTGTCTTTCCAATAGCATTCATGGGACAAAGGGTTTGTTTGATTCGGGCATGGGGGTAGAGATATTCAGAAACCCTCTTCCTTTCTCCTCAGCTGACAGACTTCCTTTTTCCCCTCTATTAGTTCCTTTGTAGATTTGCAAGCGTCTGAAATAGTGATGTAAGGCCTGTTAGCTGTTAAAATAGGTAAAAAATTTTCTAATAGCATAGATTTTCAAAGAGAAAACATTGCTCAGAGATCTGAATATATTCCTTTAGTTATTTGTGAAAATGAGGGTTCACATTTTGCTTTCATAAAGAATAATGAAAAAAATAGGGGTTTTTAACCCTGCATAGGAAAAGTTTTGTTGTTATACTGAGTGATGTATTCCACACAGCTTTTATGGGAGCTGTCATATCTGTGTTTCATTGTTACTTAGTGTCTCCGTTCCAGGAGCAAATGAAGCAGATAACCACGGGATTATTGCAAGAGAGAAGCTGTTCCAGGGCACAGTTGCAACCAGACATCAGCAGTTTGTGTCTTCATTTTGCAGAAACGTAAGACCCCTCCAGCCCCAGCCTGGCCTTGCGCTTAGCCCAGCTGCTGTTACAAAGGAGGTTTGTAGATGCTGTGGCTGCCTCTCAGGAGCTTCCTGTGGAGATATTCCTGGCTTTTTCCTGACTAGACCTAGCTCTTACACCCACGAGCCTCCCGTCAGCTATTTCCATGTATCCTGCCAAATTCTTTTGCAGTCCTTCAAACCTGTCCCAGCCACACGTAGGTTGCACTTAATGCTTTACCACCATGACTAAGACAGTTGAGAAAGTATCAGGTCTTCCAGCTCTCCGCTCACACCCCTGAGCTGTTCTTCACAGCTTGTGCTCCCTCTCTTTGTCCCAACTGCTCCAGCTTTTGTTCGGTCCTCAAGAACTGGCTCAGGCTGAGCACTGGAAGAGGATCTCGAGCCTTTCTGTCTGTGACCAGCCCTCACCAATTCTCTCTCCATTCCTTCTGTGATGAGGAGAGCATCTCTAAATAGGAAAACGTCTCAGACTGTATTGTATTTGCATGGCCAGGTTTTGGTACTGGGGGCTACAGGGGTGGCTTCTGTGAGAAGCTCCCGGAAGCTTCCCCTGTGTCCAATGGAGCCAACGCCAGCTGGCTACAAAGTGGACTTGACGCTGGCCATCAAAGACGGCCCCACCACTGGCCAAGGCCCAGCCCATCAGCAACAGGGGTAGCACCTCGGGGGTAACAGAGTTAAGAAGGGGAAAAAGTTGCTGTACAGCTGCAGCTGGAAAGAGGAGTGAGAATACGTGAGGGGACAGCCCTGCAGCCCCCCGGTGAGTGCAGCAGGAGGAGGAGGAGGTGCTGCAGGCCCGGAGCAGAGATTCCCCCCAGCCCCTGGGGCAGCCCACGGTGAGGCCGGCTGTCCCCCGGCAGCCCACGGAGGCCCACGCTGGAGCAGATCCCCACCTGCAGCCCGGGGAGGACCCCACACCGGAGCAGGGGGATACTTGAAGGAGGCCGGGACCCCGTGGGAAGCCCATGCTGGAGCAGGGACAGAGTGCGTAGAGTCGTGCTCCTGAGGAGGAAAGAGCGGCAGAGACAATGGGTAATGAACTGACCCCAACCCCCATTTCTTACCCCCCTGCACCACTGGCAGGGAGGAGGGAAAAAATTTGAGAGTAAAGTTAAGCCTGGAAAAAAGGGAGGGGCATTTTAAGATTTAGTTTTTATTTTCTCATTATCCTACTCTGATTTGATTGGTAATGAATTAAATTTTCCCCAAGCTGAGTCTGTTTTGCCTGTGATGGTAGTTACTGAGTGATCTCTCCCTGTTCCTATCTCGACCCATGAGCCTTCCATCTTATTTTTTCCCCGCTGTCCAGTGGAGGAGGGCAGTGACAGAGCAACTTTGGTGGGCACCTGACGTCCAGCCAAGGTCAGCCCACCACACTGACTTTCGTAGGTAAGTGAAAGCTACAGCTTTTCTTAGCCGTCCTGTATTTTAAGTATGTGTAAAACTGATACATGCAGCCGTTTCCCATACCTCTTTTCATCTCTCTACAATTAAGATTTAGGCTAAGGTTCCTTAAACATCCAAAGGAATAGTTACATTTACTCAGGATTGCCTTAGCTACCTGCAGAATTTGTATACTTTTTCAACTATGATTTCCTGTGGAGGAAAAAAGAAAGGCTTTGTCTTTGTAGTGCCTGCGGCTTCCAGGGCAATTTAAAAATAACAGCATAAGGAGGAAGAATCCAGAAGTTTCATTGCTTTTTGATCAGCCCATCCTTCTTCCTCTCTAGCACAGAAGGTTTTTAATGTGGTATAGTAGGAAAAGACACTGAAGCAGTTTCTATTGGCAAACAGAAGGTATATTTTCTTCCTCAGTGTTAATCAGAAGAACATTGCCTACGCTATGAAATAGAGTGTGAAGATAGATTCTTTTAATGGCTGGAGTGCTCCTGCGTAAAGTGTTCGCTCTAGTAGTAAAACCTGCTCCCACAGGAAGGTTCAAGGTGCTGGCTGCCTCTGCCTCTGAATATACAGAGAGTTTTGCTTGGGAGAGTTCAGGAGCTTACATCTGAACCGTGCAGATTACTTTAGATACCACATATGGGGTGAACAAAGGCAGAAAAAAATCAATCTTTGTTTTTAAATTGTGGTAGCTAGTGCCATTTAAAATACCTCTGAGACCTGATTCAAGTGGATTCAGGTTTTTATATCTATAACTCTGGCATGGGTTGACTGTAGGTTATCTCCTATTCATTTAGAATAAAATAACTTATGCTGTACCTTTTATGCAAGCCTGTCTTTTCCCTCTAATAAGGCCAAGTCTAGCTGGACTTGCTAATATCTCTGTATTAACGATATCTGCAATAGAGCTGCAGTTTGTATTGGCAAAAGACTTCCACTGTAACTTTCCCAGCTTCCTAAATGAAACATAAAGTCTCCTTCTGTTGGTATAAAAATGTCAGTTAGGATTGTGATTCTTTGAAGTATTATAGCAGGAAGGGTTTATAGCATAGACCTGGTCTTTTAAATCAAGTGTTTAGCTTGAATATGTAAGATAGACACTGCTGAAAAACAGAGTAGATTGAAGGGAACAGTTGCTTTCTGTTTTGAAGGTACAGTTAGGATGGAATTAACAACTGTATTTTCAGGAAAGGAGTCTGTTCTACAGGATTGCTTGACTGAATTTGCACATCAGGTTGAGGAATCTAGTGTAGGGCAGAAAGAAGTAAGGCCCTTCTGAATTTTGAGAAGCATACCTCATATTTAGAAAAAATAACTGGAAAACAGTCCTATGATTTTTTTTCTATCCCCCAACCAAATTGCTCTGTGATTTACTATAGAAATACCTACTGGACTTTCCTTATCTGTTTGATAAATTAGTATGATAATATTTTAGTTAAATATGTTGTTTTTTCATAGATGCCCAAATTCTGATACCCTTAGTAATGTGAAATGATAGGTTACTCTGGTTCCATGAGTGCTCCTTCTGGCTGGACTAGGGGTTGCTGTGATATCTGGGTCTAAGAGGAAAGATCTAACACAAAGTTTTGTAATTTATTTTAGTAACACAAGCTTTTGTCTATTGCAACTGGCTGGACACAGCAGTAAGTAATGGTCACAACCTCAGGAGCAGCTAGAAAACAACAGAACTAAGCTGACATTTGGAAACTTGAAATGTATTTTGAAACTTGCTTAGTATTTTGACAGTGTTTGACGAGTTCTAATATACTGCTAGGTAAGCTAGGATGGATACCAGAAATGCAGCATTTTTTCTGAGGCAAATGTCTATTTCCTCTGCTCAGCTAATTTTGCAGTAATGCTTTTTATAGTTCACAACAGAAGTCAGATCTTGGATAGCTTATAATGGAAAAAGTCTTCTTTAAAAAAGAAACATATCTTTACAAAAATAGATTTTTATTATTACAATAATTTAAAAGAAGATTTTTTTTTTCACTGTTTCGGAACAAATATTGCAAGAGAAATTATCGCCAATAGATCTACAGGCACAAGGATTGTCATGGCTGTGTTTCCTGTTGCAGATGTTAGGTCTGCTTCACATATCTGCATTTTTACAAGATATCTTAAAATGACTGCAAAAGTATACTGTAGTGTTTGGAGGAGGTAATTACTCAGTGAAGCTTCTTAAGACAAAAAGTCAGAAGGAATAATTCTTCAATCTGTGTCTGCATAGAAAAGGTGAATTCTTACTTAAAGTTCACCGTCCAAGCAGAGGGAAGATGGTGAAGTGCACAGGTACTGGAGGTCACAGCCAGAGACTCTGCGCTGTTCATTGGCTTGG
The DNA here is from genome assembly GCF_000690535.1 of Cariama cristata. NCBI lineage: Eukaryota > Metazoa > Chordata > Aves > Cariamiformes > Cariamidae > Cariama > Cariama cristata. The sequence continues at coordinate 49,796 of NW_009624948.1, read as the reverse complement.
ACATTTTCTGGGTTCCAGATTATCAATGGCAACGCTTAAAAATATTACCTGAATGGAGAAATAGTTCAGTTTGAGTGGAACCAATCTTGGAAGCACTCATACATGCTTATTGTCACAATGGTTCAAGTAGATGGTGAAGTGCACAGGTACTGGAGGTCACAGCCAGAGACTCTGCGCGGTTCATTGGCTTGGACATTTTCTGGGTTCCAGATTATCAATGGCAACGCTTAAAAATATTACCTGAATGGAGAAATAGTTTGAGTGGAGCCAATCTTGGAAGCACTCATACATGTTTATTGTCGCAATAGTTCAAGTAAGTAAAATGCATATTTGAATAAATGCAAGATCGGTCCATTAAACTGCAGCCTGTCCCTGCTTCAATGAAAATAAATCAGTTTTGTCATTAATCAGAGTAAGAAAGCTCTTAGAATACTGCAACCTTCTCTACGTTAAAGAAACAGCTGCAAAAACATTGCATATTCTTAGGAATTTCTGGAGCCCTGACATAGCTCAGTTTCCACTGTTTAAAGCGCTATCTTAACAAAAACATGTCTGAGCAAGTCTAATATGAATTGTTGTAAATCTCCTTAATGTAGGAAGGCTTTAGATTCAAAGACCGTCTCTTAATTTTTTGCAATTGTAGTTTGCATTCATTTGTTTTTAAGCAAAAATAAGTTTGCAATGTATCTGTAGTATCAAATGATAACAGCTAAAATGTTGAATTTCTGAAGTGAAGTAAACCAATCCACCTGGGTACCTAATAGAGTACTTTTTCTGGATCCCAAGTTACGAGGCCATCATGAAGTCATAAATTATCCCACAATATAAAAGTTATTATGGGTTCTAACCATATACTGGGATTTCATATGGTCTACTAGGAGTTCCCAAGCCCCGCAGAAGTTCAGTGAAATTTAGGTGGCCAGCTCCAGTATGTTTCATCCTTCATTCCTTGTTACTTCAGGATACCTAGTGAATATTTTGGAGCAGCATTTGAGAACGCTTTGAGACACGTTCACAGAGCCCAATTTTTCATGGGGAATGTACCTAACACTCAAAATCAGAGCTCTCTCTATGACTCAAGCTGAATTCTCAGCACTGAGACTTCAGAAATCATTTTTTCCTGACTCTTCCCCTTAATTAATTTCACTGTCTGAAATACAAAACTTCATCATTGTGCTTACGTGACTGCATTAAGCCTATTAAGTACAATTCAGTCATTTCTAAAACTGTTTCAACTATTGCAAAGTATAGATCATCTCCAAATAAAATATTCTAAATTGTAAGACACTGAAAAGCTTCTTGTGTGCATCTTCCCCATAATCTTAAAATACAAAAGCCAAAGCAGTGCAAGCTTAGTAGGGAAGGGTTTTTCACTCTGTTCTTCCAAACTGATACTCCCTCTCCAAAGCTTTATTTTCTTCATTTAACTAAAGGCAAAGTTTTCTGTAAAAACTTCTGTATCCTTTAATAAAATGAATGAGAACCTTTTTTGATTGCTGTGAAACAGCAAGATTTAAGTGCATGAAGTAATGTACAGTTAGGCAAAATAATGCATTATCTAGTATTTCTGCTCCTTGGATTGCAGTAGTTCAGAGTTTCACATACCAGTTTCTGGATGTCCATCTCGGAGAACTCAAAAAGTTTCTCTGTCATATGATTTAATCCAGCACAAATTTCAGGTTCTCATCTCTGTGATCCACTGCATTCATCTTCTGAGCAAGATTGAGAACTTTTTTTATATTTTTAGGAAATAATATGAAAATTTGGGATACTAAAGAAAATGAAATTAGGTTCATTAGTGTAACAAAAACTATTGTTTGCATCAACTGCCCTAACTTTTCTCCTCCTTTCTTTGCTGACAGGTTATTCCCTATTACATCTCAGTAAGGGTTTTGAATCATTCCATCTTCATACCCCATGCTTCAACTATAGGAAGTAGAAACTTAACACAAAAGCTTTAGAACAGCTTCTGTATACCCTTGATCAGCAACACACTTCCCCCGCTAATTTTAATAGTGTTGCCATTTTAATGGTCAGTCAGTAATAAGCAATTATGCAGCAATACAGAAAATACCTGAGAGCAGTTTACCTTCAGTTACACTATCTGCTGCAGGCATAGTCGCTTTTTTGTTTCTCTTGTGCAATGCTTAGCACAAGAAGGTCCTCACTTATCACTAGAGGACCGAGGCATTGCTGTATTGAAATAAATTGCGATGAACACTCAGTTATCGATGGTAATAGCAACGAGATGTTGTTATATCCCTCTTCAGTCAAGCTCAAGTGTAGGGTACCGGCCTTGACCCAAGGACCACTGCAGTCAGTGAACCTAAAGAAGTACGATGTGACATTCAGATCCTTCCTTAGCATTTTTTGTTTTCTATGCTCATTGAGGATGCAATATGAACTATATTAATTTGTTAAAAGTCTCAACTGTTTTGAAGATACTGTAGCAAAATACAGGGCTTTTCACTCTGAATTCTGCAACCAATGAATCAGCTCATCGATACATTCTTCACTGTTCAATCTAACATCAGAGGCTTTGAGAATGATTTTTTTTTTTTTTTTTTTTAAATTTTCTTCTTCTTCTCCTGGGAGAGAAATTTTGATGCATCTTAAGTCCTAGCTTATTCACTAGACGTTATGATCCCTGTATCTGACCTAAGGAATTAGATAGGCAGTAAATATTCATTGAAAGAAAATGTTCATTCACTGCTTGACTTTTTTTTTTCCAATTATCAATAAATTTCCCAAGTCTAATAACACAAGTTTCATTTCTGTACACAGATCTTGCACTACAAACAGTTAGTGTGGAATTTCAAACCTGGGGCACTTTCATATTGCTACAAACTGTTCCCTACCGTATCAAATGGTTGTGCCATTCTTTTGAAAATTGTTAACTTCTTTATTTCACAGTACCTGTTTCTTGTGCCCCCTCTTTCCTTCCCCCCACTTCCATTTTTAACTGAATATACCTTTTTCCCTGGGATCAGCCACTGGTACCCCCACATTTGGTATGTTTTAAGTTGAAATATTTCCTGTGAAAATGAAACCCTTTTTCTTTCCAACTCCAATAATCTCCACTGAGAAAAAGGTTCATTACAAAAGTGGCTCAGGATAAAAACAGACAACCAAAAAGCTCGAGTTTCAAGACATTGTCTATGTTCATTGAGATAGCGGTTCATTTTTTTTTCCTGAACTACAGCATCCCTGAAGACTGGATTTGTCCTTTTTCAAGGCGAACTCTTCATCTTGAATGTTATTTGCTAAATATCATGGAAGAAAAACATAATTTTAGCTGTGATTTGTACTTGTAGGTTGACTTTTGACATAGGATGCTTTGACAAAAGAGAAAATTAGGGGGTAATAGAAAAGCAAGCTCTTCAGGATGTTAATCAGAATCAGTCTTCCTGTTAAATGTTTTCTCCCTCAGGTCTTGACAAGGTGATGGCTTTTGGAGGATGGAGGTTCTGAATATTGTCTGTGTGCTGTACCAGATACCATGGCTTCTGTCAATCACTTGAGTTTGCCTTGCTTGCTGCAAACTGTAATAGATGATTATTCTGTCTACTTCAGAGAAACTGGCTCAATGGGCCTTTCTGTTCCTAAGCGTATGTCATCTTCCCAAGATAATTAGATGGTACATATCCTTTCTGACCTTTTGCTTCTGCTAGCCACCATTCTTTATTGCCACTCAGGTCAGAAAAACGAAGTATCCTAACTTTCTGGTACTCCTGAAGACTGAGCTCCTGATCATTTCGTGCTTGAAATGCGTAAACGGCATAGAAGGTCTGAAAAAGGAAAACCACAAAAACCAAAATCTGAATTCAGAAATGTAGCCACACCTTACCCTGTGATTGTGTATTTGTGTGAATTCTGTGTACAGAAAATGCGTAATAACTTACGTGAACCAGGACGCAACTACATGGTCTGCAATTGCTAGACAGACTACAATGAACAGGGCCAAAATAAGAAGTAAAATGAAAGGATCTGGGGAATTCTGCGTGGGGAGGAACAAACCAAGCTCCGAGACCTCATCGCCTTACTACACTAGTAAGGTTTTCAGTTCACACCAAGTGCCTGTTTCTGTCACACCAAGTGGCCTTGGATTGGACAGAGATTTTTTCCAGCAAGGTTTCCTCAGGGAGAATCACCTTTCCTAAAGCTCCTGTACTCAAATGTGGCACAGGGGTCACTTCTGTGCCTTGCTGATCAGCATCGCTACAGCTTTCTTGTCAACGGTAAGTGGAAAAATCCCCCAAATTGAGCTATTTTCCACGTTCCTGCTCCACAGGAGAACCTTGAGGCGTTGCACGTGGAGTGGGGTAATGCAATGGTGTGTTTTCTGAGAGACAGGACTGCGCTTCACAGTTTAACTGATTATCTTTTCCTACCTCACAGCTATTTAAAAAAGGCAAAGAACAGAGGATAATGAATTCCCATGTCATACCGACAGATCAGTGCCAGTCTTCTCCAGTATAAAAAGAAGAAGAAAAAAAAAAAAGTAAATTGTAAGCAGTATCATTCTAGATTTGAAATAGGAACAAGAAGAAGGCAGGCACAGTGTGTATCATACTTACATGCTGATCATCCATATCCTGAAAAGCATCAGTCCCTGTGCCATTGATTGTGGGATTTTCGCAGAAGTGAAGAGATGAGCTGCTGTCACTCTTCTTGTGCCCCGGACTTGTGCTGCTGTCAGTAGAGGGCCGTGAAGAGACAAAGAGGCTGATATTATCAAAATCATCATCACCGAAGCTGTTTTCTGCTATGTCCTTCTGCGCTTTGGCAGGATTGTAAGGCCTCAGGAAGGAGGAATACACATACCCTCTAAGGACTAGACACCAGAGTAAGAGGAGAGAAAATAAATAAACTGCAAAATACTGCTAAAACCATTTCAAACCCAACCTATTTATGCAGCTGTCAGCATGACAGAGGCAAACAGATGGGGCCAGAATGAACAGAAATCAATATCCCAAAGGGAAGCTGTTATTGGGATGTTTGTGCAGAGAACTTACTTCCTGTGTCAACAAGCCATCTGCTCGTACTTCCGAAGGGGTCCTTTTGCTCCACGACAGCCACCAGTTCTCCTTCGTGTAAATCAATATCAAATTCCTGCGTGGCGTTGCACTTGCGCTTAGCTTGGTATAGTAATTCTGTGCTGTACGTAGACACCAGCTTGGACCTATGGCCTTCTGTTTGACGTGGGGATTCGAGCTGAAAAGCAAAAGAATTATTCTCTGGGAATAATGCTGAGGCCATTTCTAGAGCAACACAGATGCGTAAAAACCAATGTATGCTGCGTGCAGCCACTGACCCTGCATTTTTACATACAGATCAAGGAGTTACTTACACAGCTATGTATAACTAAATCTCCTTTGCCTATGCAGCAAGGACCTGTCCAACTGCTATATTAATAGGTAAGCAATAAAGGGCACATTTAAAAGAAATGTAGGAGTTTCATTAATTAAAGGCCTCTTAGTCCGTCCTTTGCTCTCAAAGAGCTAGTGTTCTGTATGTGAACTGTCACTTGCTTAATTGTTTTTCCGTGGTAATGATCTTTGAATTCCTGTGTAATACCACAAAAAAAAGCATAACCCAAAAGTCAGCTGAGGTGTGCTAAGGTCATATAACAACTTGCATGATAAGGCATTAGGCAAAAAAAATCAGTGGTACCCAAATAGTCTGCTTTTTGTGTGAAATTACCTCGCTAAATAAGGGTGAGGTGCTATTAACTGCTGGAAGCATATTGACTCAGAGTTTGGTTAGAGGGCAGGGAGGGAGGTGCTGCACATCAATGTGATCGTAACATACCACAGAAGAGTACATGTGCCTTACTGACGCTAAAAGGAATCCTACAGCTTCTCCTGTAAATCTACACTTGAGTTTTTGTTTTACTGTAAACTAGACTCCTAAAAGCTCTGGAAATGTCTGGCAAGATTGGGGACCAGGGGGACACAGATTTCCTGGTGGATTTTCTGAGTATTCTGCTGTGGGGGTGTATGCGTGTGCATCTGCGTATAACACCAATACACATAACCACAGCTGAGGATGAGGAAGAAAATGTTCTGAATGAGAAGACTAAGACGCACTGTAAAAGTATTTAACAAAAGAAGTAATCGAAGTTTACATATACAACTTCATACTTAACATACGCTTAAAGACCTAAGGGTAATCAGAGATAATTTTAAGTGGATTTTCAAGATGACAACATGAAAAATCTTCAGAAGTTACTGGTCAATGGAACAGTTTCATTCGAGGGAGGAGATTCTGCCCCTCTGCTCTGCTCTGGTGAGACCCCCCTGCAGTACTGCCTTCAGCTCTGGGGTCCTCAGCACAGGAAGGACATGGACCTGGTGGAGCGAGTCCAAAGGAGGCCACGGAGATGATCCGAGGGCTGGAGCACCACTCCTATGAAGGCAGGCTGAGAGAGTTGGGGTTGTTCAGCCTGGAGAAGGGAAGACTCCAGGGAGACCTTAGAGCAGCCTGCCAGTACCTAAAGGGGCCAACAAGAAAGCTGGGAGGGAGTTTTTACAAGGACATGTAGTGATAGGACAAGGGGCAATGGCTCTAAACTGGAAGAGGGAAGATTTAGGTGAGATATAAGGAAGAAATTCTTCCCGGTGAGGGTGGTGAGGCCCTGGCAGAGGTTGCCCAGAGAAGCTGTGGCTGCCCCATCCCTGGAAGTGTTCAAGGCCAGGTTGGATGGGGCTTTGAGTGACCTGGTCTGGTGGGAGGTGTCCCTGCCCAGGGCAGGGGGGGTGGAACTTTGAGGTCCTTTGAGGAACTTTGAGGGGTTGATCTTTGAGGTCCCTTCCAACCCAAAGCATTCTATGATTCTGACAACTTGATTCAGAGTCCCAGTGAAAAGACCAAGCCCAAACCTCTAGGTGGCATAAAAATGGATTTGTTTCGAAAGCAATCAAAAGAGGATGCTTCATATACAATTCAGATGTATTGTACTCACCGGAGAAGAGACAGGTTTCTTTTTTTCCAAGCTCAATTTTCTCTCGATAAAGGTTGCACTGCTGTTTTCTTTTACAAAATTCAGCTTATGAACCTCCTCCATCAACTGATTCTGTACTTCACAGATGCTTGACGAAGACAGCTGCAAACACAAAGGTGGGTTAGATCTCATGAACAAAATGGTAAGGAGATTTGAGAAAGCAGATTTGGTTTAATGGGCTGAACACTAGGAGTCAGGAAATCTGACAAGCTACTGCTATTTTCCGCGGAGCCTATAGCGTGCTAGCTACAAGATGGTAAGAAAAGAAAGGTCCTTGCTTAAAGAAAGTTTTTAGTGATTGCTATTAGATTTAAAAGACATACTAGTTTAAGTTAAATCATTAAAAAAATACTCTAAAGAGTGACGAAAATGGACAGCCTTGCACTTAAGCTACTGAGCCACCTGCTTTCAGATGCAAACGTGCATCTCAGCAGCTATCAGAGTGGCCCATGTGCTGTAAGGCTTGGAGTCATTTACCCTACAGCTGTGTGTTTGTGCATCTGGGTGCTGCCACCAGGTTAAAAGTCGATGGGTGAGCTGAAGCTCTGTCTGTGGCCCTGGATAAGTGCTTTTGGTCTATGCCTAACCTCAAATGTATTTGCTGATGTAAACAGAAAAAAGAAAAAGAAGGTAATTTTGTAGGCAGAGCCTCACAGAAGACAATGCTCGATACAACAGCTTTCAAAACATGAAATGGTCAAATTACAGGGATGCAATTTCTTCATGCGGGAAAAGCCTTCATTTTCCCATTAAACAGTGCAGCTCTATGTTTTGATCCTGATGTTGCTTTCTTAATTTTTCAGCTGCCCCTGACTATAAAGTGCTGATGGAAAGGAGTACTCCAGAATTGCCTGACTACAATGTGTTTCCTATCTAGAGTCTAGCTCCGGTTCAGGTGAGTGGGTTTGGAGGTGCGGAAGGCATTGTTGCAGCTGTGTTTCTCAGGGGTTTCAAGTCCTCTAGGAAAAAGTACAACAAAACAGAAACACTGTAGGATTTTCACACAAATTAAGACTAATGTCTCAACTTCAATCTTCAGGAAGAGTAGAGTGGGGCTGGAGGAACTGATGCCCTTCTGTGTAGCTCAGTCAGGCATCTTTGGTACCTTTGGCTACATAAGTGAAATGACTTGAACTTTCTGAAAATGCCAACATAGACAAAGCTATTCCTTACTGCCGAGAGATGTCTGCAGGAGCTTCTGCAACATATTTGATTTAAAAGTAACTTGCTTTTCATAGAAATTATTTCATCGGATCTCCTAGCCTGCTTCTCTTCTGCAGTCATCTGTGACTCTGTAGGTCTAGCAACAACAGGAGCGTTCATGTACTTGCTTAGAATTTCGTTTTCTGGGTTACTCAGGGTAGATGTTAAGAAAAAAAGACTAAAATGCTAGCAGCTGCCTCCTTTCTGCCTTACTGTAATGTTCTTGCCATTACCGTCACTGTAGCAGCTGGAACAGCTGCATTAGGATTATTCTCGATGAAGAGTCCAGGCCTGACAAAACTTAAGCTCAGAACTTAACCTTTGCTGAGCTTGCAAGGAAAAAAAACCCCAAACCTGACTGTGCTTAGCAGAACAAACAAAATCAGTGTAGCTTGTAAGTATGTGTTCTACATAACTCTAGCTAAATCACACAGAAAGAAAAAAGACAATGGCAAATAAAGAAAATAGACAAATAAATGTTTCTAATGTACTTACTGGAACAGGCACTGCCACAGCAGAATTTGATTGAAGTGCTGCAGACATAATACTCCTGAAGAGGGTGATGAAGCAATGCAGGCAGTTCAGCACAATCTTTTTGGCTGCTCTGTTGAATACCTGAAGTTCTTCCACTAACTGTGCGTTTAAAGCCTCATAGTCTTTCTTTGCCAGGTCCAGCTCTTCTCCTGTTGACTTCTGAAGGTAGCTGTTGTAGTCCAACAACTTGTCATAGCGCTTCTGGATGAGCTTCTGTGGGCCTGAAAACAAGGCTTGTAGTGCTGAGAGAGGAGTCAAAACAAGCTTGTCCAGCTGAGCCATCTGGAAAGGTATAAAACAGACCTACTTACTACTTTGTTCATACAGTTCTTCAGACCTAGTAACGGGTTAAGCCTGATGTCAGCCTATTAAGCAACCTGCTAATTACTCTTCACAAAGCACTGCTGTCAGAGGCGGCTTCAAGCAGGGTCTGGCATGAGTCAGAATCTCCTTCAGAGCATTGCAAAGGAGAGGTAACAGTTCTGCAGCTTAAAGTGTCCGGTAATGGTCCCTTGGAGCGTGCAGCCTGCGGTACTGCCCTTAGTGTCTTACCACCGAGAAAAAACTGGGCAAGGATCGGTGAACTGGTCTAATAAAACTGGGATTTCCATAACGGGAAGGCCTGTGCCAGTACACAGTCTAGAGGCAATGAGGTCTTGTTAAATGGCAGTCTTGCAGGCTATCAAAGTTGTTGGGGTTTTTTTTCTTCTCCCTGGAAACAGCTGTAACTCAATTCCTGTTTAAGCAAACACAAACAATCTCTTGATTTGATTAAATTATGTTATGCTTGTTGGCTTTATCTCTAGTAATCAACAAAATTAGACACCTGGTAAAAACCCAAAGTCTTTCTCAGACTCTTCCATTAGTCTCTAATTGTCTCAAGGGATTAATATTGCATGAAATAAAATTTATTTTTGTAAGTCACTTGTTCAAATACAGCACAGGCTTGTAGTGAGTGAAACTCATCATTGTATTAAAGCCCTGGGACATTCTATGTGAATTAAGTTGTTGGACTGAATGCGAGAATAAAAAAGCAGCTGTCCCTCTACCCTCTGTAACACACCACAGTTGAGGACAGATCCATTTTAGCACCAGAATTGCTCTCCCAAGGCCAAGATGATGGACACTGGCTAGATAGTTCCTACTTTATTTCCACCTGAGAAACTGGGCTGTGTTTAGCAAACCAATTTTTGATGCATTAAGAAAACATTTTTTCCAAACTGCTGGACCTGATTTCTGGAAGAGAAAAGGCTATTGTGGATTTCTGCCCTAAAATTTTCCTGAAAATATAATGAGAGAAGAAGGTGTGTGTTTGTTACTGACAAATGCACAAGGGAAAGAAAAAAAATTAACCTGAGCCCGTTGCTGAGATCTCCATTGATAGCACCCTTTCAAGAAAACATCTGAAGAACACTATTAGAACATCTACTCATCGTGAAATGTCAGGACAAAAGTTTTTTTTTTAAAAAAATACCTATCTAGAGGGTAGAGAATCCTTCTAATCTTGTAAACTAAGACACAGAAATAAATAGATAATAAGCAGAAATTAACATGGTTAATAACAATGTCCACAGTTAAAACAAATATTTTTTTTTAAATTATACAGACCTTCAGAATAGCTGGGTCATGAGCCAGTAGGAGCTACAAATCTGGGGGGGGGGGCGGGAAACCCAAGTTTTCTGTGTCACCTCTTGTAGAATTGCTGCTGCTTTTCTTTGATGTTTCTGAATATGAGGGCATCTTCCATACTGGATACCCTCACCACTGCAATAATAGAGGGGTACTCCTCTGCATATTATGCACTCATTCATTGTAAAGACATTAAAAATATCTTTCTCATTATTGAGATTAATTTTTGCGATTCTTTTCAAATGCGGGAACTTCAAAGGAAAGGAAATACAACATCTTACTTCCCTGTCATTATCTGGGAGGATGTGGTCTGTCAAAGATCCTTCTGTTTCTTGGCAGACTCTGTTTTCAGTGTTTGGGAAAGTATTGAATGGCTATATTTTAGTCAGCCCAAGCCTAGAAAAGTATAAGCAAACCTCCACCTCTGAATTTTTCCAGCTCGAGCAGCTGTTTCAAGAAGCAGCCTGCCCCATTTTGAAGAGACATTTTAGTCTGTCTTAGTAGAGCCAGGCATTAGAGTCCACTTGGACCCTGAAAGCAAGAGACTAGTTGAAAAACTATTACTTTTTTTCATTTTTAGTTGATTTTTAATTCCTCTGGGCTATATTCAGATTTTTCATTGTTTCCCTATATGAAGGATAGCAACTTACTTGAAAAGGTAATAAAGCTGAGATTTTCACAGATCTGTGATTCCAGGAGCTAATAGTTCGTAAGCACGACAAAGATCACAGAAGTCACTTTAAAACTGCAAGTGTTGCTAACAAAAGTAGCAGAGCAAAGATCTGCTGCTCTTGTCTGAAGCTCAGGTGAAACGTGCAAATTTAGTGCAAAGATTTTAGTTTAAACCCAGAAATTCAGCTTGAGAAGTTTTCTGTAGCTCTTCTAGGATAAACACAGTGCACTTACACTGAATTTTATCTTATTTCTTACAGAAACTCAACCAAAAAAAAAAAACCAGTCATCTTTCCCAATGGAGTCCTAAGGGGTTTTGCTCTTTTCTGTCCTATTCTTCCTCACATACGCCTGTTTTCTCACACATACAGATAGCTGTGCAACACTGGACATGCATAAACTTACAAGGCCTTCACATGGATTTGCAGTTTTGTTCCATTTGTTCAAACAGTTGTTGACTTCGTTGTCTTTGTCTTGCAAGATTTCCTGAAGCCCAATTATATTCTGTGCAGCCAGATGTATAGAATCCTAAATGAGAAGATGATAGGAAGATGAAACTGTATTATGATCTGTTTTAATATACTGCATTCACTCACGCAGATACTGCAATAATACTGATGGAATCAGAAATATTTTCCGTCTCTGACACCTGTGTAGTTTCTGTGCAGTTTCCAGCCATTGTGGGCTTGTTTACCGTGATATTTTCCTGCGTTTTGTCCATTTTCAGTGTAAACTATTTAAGAATGAAGTTGTTAATGTTCCACTGAAAAAACTGTGCCCCAACCAAATGAATGTCCCACTGGAAGTTAGCCACCACTCAGCAAGAAGCCAGCTCAAGACCCATGCACCCTCAAAGGCTTCTTTTGGAGGACTAAGTAGGACTACAGTGGTGTATTTCACCTACTCTGAATTTTAATCTTAATGAAGCGTGCATCCATTTGGATAAGGAATGATCAACATCATTCTAGGCAACCACCCTTGTCGGCTGAGCTCACTGGCCTTCCCGTTTGCTGAACCAAACGAGGTGCGTTGGCGGTAAGCTCCGGCCAGCTGGCTATTGATCTTACCTACCTCTTAAACAACCTTTGCGTCCGGTTTGGGCACACTTACACTTTGAAGGGCCTCATGCCAGCTACAAAGTTGGCAAGTTGTCCATGAGCGGGAAAAGTTGACGGGTTACAAGCCAACCCACATCTTCAGAGAGGAGGATTAAAGCAAAGACATTTACAGCACTTGAGCATTCTGTACATCTAATGCTAGCCCTCAACACAGCCTAGCAACGGGATAAAGGAACAAGTCCTCACATCCAAAATATGTATTTTAGGACATTTTAATTCATGTGGCCGCAACTCAGTTCTTCCATTTTGATTGAGAAGCAGTTGGTGCTCCACAGCAGCAGAGGTGCATGACCCATATGACAGCTTCGCACAGTGATTGAAGGTCATTAACTGTGCACTTTCTTTCCTGCCCTGCGCCCGTGGGTCTCCGTAGAGCCTGCTTGTGTCAGGGGGGAAAATGCAGAAATGTGGGCTCCAAAACTTCTCTGCCATGGGCTCAGTAATGTAACAGCAGCACATTTTGTTTCTTTAATATTAGTGATGTAGACAGGCGTGCTTATAAATAATTTGGTGCTGCCTAACCAGTGGCAGAAATGTGCGTTAAACTGGTTATGGAGATGGTTTGTGGCCGCAGAGTTCAAAAAGGCCTGTACCCACCTGTAGATGATGCGAGGAGAGTGAAATGTTCTTCACGCACAATTTCACAGTCTTCTCTAAACTTCGAAACAATTTTTCTTCCTTATTAAAAGTTTGATCTTTCACCTAAAATAGATGTTTGCACTGTTATTTTGGCAGTCCAAAAGAGCCTGGCTAATGAAAGAAACATCCAGAGCTCTGCTTTAAAAATCCCAAACCTTCCCTGAACTCCTCCCTTTGAAAACAGAACAGATCAGCCCCTAATTCTCCCAAGCTCTGGTTTTTAATCCAAGAAAAGTCAAAGGCCCAGGGCAACATGACGGAGCATTTCATTTTTAATCCCTGTGGAAGCAGGGGTTTGCCTTCTTACAAGCACACCTATGCGTGCCAATAAAACACTTCATTTTCTGTATATTGTTGCTCCGTTTGAGGAAACAATGGTGAAAATAGTAAGATATTTTTCTGTCATGGCATGACTTCCCTGGGTGGATATTTGTGGGTGCTGGGGAGATCTCCACCCGGCAGGCTGTAGATGGAGCTGTACCCCTACAGCAATGCCAGCTCCTCAGCTAGAAACCTCAGCCGCTGGAAACAGGCTTGTACTACTCCTGTACGCTAGCTGAAAAAAACCCTGAAAATACATTTCTTTCTGCCTAGCTTTTGCTTGAGGAACTTGAGAAATGTCAAGGCTTGTTTTCAGTGGTCTTGCTGTAAGGGTCACAGCGTGTTTCAGAGATGGGAATTGGGAACTTTCTTCGTGTAATGAAGCAGGAGAGAGGGCTGAATCTTTAACAGGTGTATCACGATTCTGAAATTATTTTCAAATGTTTTAAGTTTAATTAAAAACCAAAAACAAAACAAAAAAAAAACCCCAAAACATAAACCAGAAGCTTCTAGAGAAAAAAATAAAAATGACATCTCCTCTTAATCAAATTTAATTCCCTGTTTTTCTCTGATTTTATAGCCTTGCTAGTGTCCCATTCTGAATACAAAAATTTCCACTGTACAAAGAAATGAACAGAAAAAATAAACGTGGGTAGTTTGCCTCAGGGAAACGGGGAAACCACTGATCAAAAAACAAAGCAGGAAAAAACAGCACGCATCTTGTAAAGTCACATCTAGAAAGGCAAGTGACCTTGTATAATCAGCCATCTCATGCAGTGAGGTGCACTGGATATAATTTTCAAGGTCAGTTGTAATTGATTTCCTTTGAGATTTAGATTTAAGCTTTCCTGAAAATGTTTATCCTGCTAGGTTTTAAATTACAACCTCGAAATTATGAAGGAGTGTTTTATTTTTGGCCACCCAACATCCATCAGACTTATCACAGGGTTCTTTGCCTCTGGTAGTTTTGATGGTAACCCCACGGCCTTTCCTAATCAGAAGTATTGCTCATCTTCCCTGGTGGGTTCAGAACCTGAATGTTACGATGTGGAGCAAGACGGACTGACCACGTTCTCAGCACCGACAATAACTATTGCCAGTCTATCCACAAAGCGCTGATCTCGGGCTCAGTTTCACAAAACTACCAGTCACTTCCTCTCTGCTGAAGATCAGAAGTTTGAGAAACTCTTAGATAAAAAAGGAAAAGGTGGAGAACACAGTATTTTCTATTTCAATCACAAAGATCTTTCCTGTCTTCTGTGACAGTCAGAAAATGACTTTATAAATGACGCAGAAAAAAAGCAACACCACAAACTCCATTTACCAACATCTTTTTAAAAATGCCCCGTGCAAAAGCAGAACTGAAGCTGTCAATGCAGGTCTGCAGTTGGATGAGTAAGTACCTGAGGTTCTCCCCCCGTCAGTATTTTCAGATGGCTGGTGACCCTCTTGGATTTCTTGCTAATGGAGTGGATATTCAGTCGGGAAAACTTTTCTTTAAGGGTTTCATCATCATCGTTCCTCTTATACTTCAGCACTGCAGACAGAGAATTTCATGACGCTAATAATCTGTATTTGCAGGGCTTTTCACAGGGATGGGCACACAAATATGAAACCATTTGAGAGCAGATACTTTGATGTCACTTGCTGTAATCTTGTCTGAAATGCTTGAGATGATGAAAGCCCTGTTATCAACGCTAGCCTTGGGAATAGTGAAGTTAGAGCTTCAACATGGCAAATCTCTAAGAAATATTGCTATTACTGCATCTTAATTACTATCAGCATTTCCAACTGCATTACGGACAATGAACATGGATATAACATGAATTGTTTCATCATTTTCATATTTCTGGAGTTACCAGTCAGATAACGTAGCTGGCTGAGGACAGGAGACATTAAAGCATCTGTTACCTTCTTGAAACCCAGCACATTACACAACTTGGGTAGCACCAGCCAAAACTTGTAGTGATATGACTGGAGTTGAAATCTCTCTTGTAATTGCCAGCCCAAACCTACGAAGACAGAAGAACTTACTGTGCCTTTTTCTTACCTAAATCTTTCCTCCTTTTAAGTTCATTGATGTTCACATTAATGTTTTTCATAGCCAAAAGGGCATCTTGTAGCACCTTGTGGTCAGGGTGAGAAGCAGGAGTTGAATTCAAGAGTTCACAGAGTAACAAGGGATATTTCATCACCCGTTGCACTGGTTTGATCATCAGGGATCCCATGTCCATTAGATTCGGCTTTCCTCTGTAATTTATACAAAAAAAATTGTCACATAAGAAGAAACTCCTTGAAGACAAAAACGTCTTCTTATTTCTGTCTAGTCATTGAAGCTGCTGCCTTTTATATCCTTCAGTTGAGCTTTGAACTACAGAAAATATCGAAACTGGAGCAGTGCTTTGCACTGAGTCATAGAAGTGAAATTACCGCTTAAGTCAAAAAATAAGATACATCTGTCAGGGAACAGGGGCCGTTGTAAACGAACCCCTCCTCTCGCCCCCTCAATAACAAACACACACTGGGTCTGTGTTTTCTGTATTTTCAGCAGCCTACCAGACTATTGCTTAGACATGACCTCTGAAAATGTCCCACTCGTTCTGAGGGTGCGTGTGGTACAACTAACACACCCCGACACCCAGGAAGGGAGATGTAGGTGGAAGAACAAATAACAGGAAGTTTGAGAAACGCGTGGGAGCGGGGCTATTACACCCTGCTCTGGCCCCTCAGGCTTAAAATTGCAACATCTCCCTGCTGTGAGTAACTGGGATGCGAGTAACTGGGATGCCTATTCACGGCTGCATCCCTTCTCACAACACCTCTCAACTCACCGCAGTGACCCTTAAGCTTTACTGTCTTTACCTGTGGTTTTTCTTTGCTGGCTGCCAGTAGGTTATTTGTAATGAGGTGCCAAAGGGTACCAGATCTGGCCTGGGGAAACACTGAACATACAGGATGTTCACCCAGGCTTGATCTAACCTGCCGAAAGTCACCTTGCACAAAGGCAAAGCAGGCAGGTGCCTAGGGTGGCAGAAGGAGGAGGGTAGGAAAGTCACAGCTTCCACACAGGGATGCGCTGCGGCTCCAGGCTCGATCCTCGCTGACTCGGCAGGGACAGCAGCACAGCTTCCCCAGGCTCCCGAGCAGCTCCGGCCATCAAGGCCACCCAAGCTCTCTGGTCCCCGTGCAAGGGAGTTACCAGCCAGCTGAATTCATGCTCCAGCCCCATCCCGGACAAAACCCTTTGCTCACACTCTCTAGGCTTGACGGGGAGAGGCTGTGCAGTTTGCAAGCCATCACAACACCCTGGAAGAAAAGATGGTAGGGCAGGATCGAGCCACACGTACCTTCATTACCTTCCACGTGGCTGGTAGCAACGTGGGGTCTCCCCGGAGTAGGTAACACCGGGTGGCCAGGCTGGGGCCAAAGCCAGGCACTAATGAGGCCCCAGCTTTAGGACAGACATGTCCATTGTCCCTCCTCCTTACTGCTCGGTGCTGAGCAAATTAGGCAAGGCTCTAGCACCAGCCCTGGTACAAACGACCTGTGACTCAGAGCCCTCCTCTTTGAAACTGAGCATCAGCTGTTGGTAACAGTGTGAAGGGGGGTAAAGGAGAGCAAGCTGTCCATTGCCATGCCCAAAAAAGCTGCTTTGGAGGAGGAAAGGTGGGTTGACATAAATGGTGCAAGAGTTAATGCTAGGCAAGGAAGGATTTGTGCATATGGAAAGATGGAATAACACAATGTAGAAGGAAAGTACAAAAACCAGGGAATAGCCACTTGGTTTTGCAGGCTGACACCTATTGTTTTGTGCAGCGGGAAGTGTAAAAGAGGAAAAAAAAAAGCTTTCATTCCCGCTTTTATATGTATAAGAAGTACAAGAGCCAATCCTTACTGCTGACTAATTAACTAACAATTTGAATGCCTTTGAGAAGAGACATCTGCATATTTAAAGCATCTCTCTCATACAGGCATTATCTGTAAAAAAGTTCTGCATGAAAAAAAAAAAAAAACAGTAGATGTCTTTTAAGGCTTCTTGATATGCCCAAACCTTCTCATCATCTCAATCCCCCTCATTTCCCCTGTATCCTACATTAAATATAGAGAGCTATTTTCCCTTCTTTCAGCTTCTGGCAGCAATAATGAAAAAAAAAAAAAAATCTTAAATTGTTATTGTTTTCTCTGAAAAGCCCCATGAATGCAAATCTATAAAAGCTGCCTCATGAATGGAAAAATCTTCAAGTGTCTTCTCTTTATATAGTTGCACTTTGGACAGCTGCCCAAGTGATAAACAGCCCTCTGTTCGCGTATCTGCATGACACAGTCTTGCAATATGGTTCGAGAGATAGTAGGTTTGTTATAAGATAATAACTCCCTGGGGCACTAAATGCCACAAAGTTCAACTCATCTAATTCTCCCCAGCAAGATTAACTGATGATAGCCACTCTCCCTGGACCAGTCCCATTTGCAACATGCCCCGTTAGGACGTACCCGGCCGCCGGGCAGGACACGGCCTTGCCACGCAACCCAAACAGGCGAGTAACAGCTTGTGACATCTATTGTGCAGAAAATTAAGTTGATCATTCATTTGTGATGCTACTTCAGCCTTCCCCCCGCCACGTTATTGTGAATTTAGCGAGTATTCTAAGTCATATACTAATCTCATCACAAATTATTACCGTAGCTCTGCAGTAAATGCAGCTGGCTTAACTGCAGTGAGCATCACAGCGTACCCTTCCTCCCTCCTCCCAACAAAACAAAGTCACAAAGGCAGAAAGATTCCCGACAGTTTAAAAAACACGTGGTGGTGAGCTATGCAAAGACAGGTGATTCAGGATTTAAGTTCATTTGCTCTCATTACCCAGAAACTAGGTCCAGCGGCAAATGCAACGGCCAGTATGGTTCAGCCGGGCTGCGGCCAGCCTCATATTCAGCTTGGCCGTTTTGAAACGGTGCGAGGGCATCATGGGCTGCGGCGTGACTTAAAGTCTCGGGCTTCATGGTTTACTGTGCGCGAGTTCATTTTAGTACAAGACGGGTAGGGCAAATAATTCACGGTGCCGTAAGACTCTCCTGCAAACCCAGGGAATTCACTGAGGCTGCACAGTCGTTAAGCCAAGCAGAATTTAACCTGTCGAGCTGCTAACAAAGGGCAGCACTGTCTGGTATTTATGTAATTGTTTTCTTGATCACGCTCGAATGAAAAGCAATCTGGGAGCAGCAACATCACAGACGGTTTGGGGTGACTTACGCTGTATTTTCCAGTTCAACGTTAACCAGATTTTTGGGCATGGTCCTGCCCAAGGGCTGCTGAGCCTCCGCAACCTCTAAGCTGAGTTGCAGGTGATGGCATTTCTGAGGGCCCTGCCGGTCAGCGGGGAAGGCAAATGCCACCACACCGGGCGAGGTAGCCAAGCTCAGGGAGGGTCCCACAGCTAAACCTGGCTCATTGCACCCTGCACAACTTTGTAAGAGCCAGTTTAAACTCAGAAAGCAAGTTGTATCCTACACTCCACTGGAAACTGTTTGAAGGAGAACACCAGGCATTCATTTCTGATGGGGTTACGCAAGGCAGAGCGCCAGTCTTGCACTATTTCTAGATGCGTTGCTATCTCACATGATCTTACCGTGACTGTCTTGGAGCCCTGCTCCTTGGGAGACAGGAGTATACAAGGATGTCCCTTATTAAAACAAAATGCAGAAAAACTATTTCCTATCATAGACTAAAGCTTGAAAAACCCCAACTGTAGAATTTCAACATGCAAATCCTTCAAAGTGTATTTTACACTGATCTGATTTACGACGTGTGATTGACTGACTGAGCAACAAATTCTCTGCCTTTAGAGGTGTTCCCATCCTACCAATATACAGCACACTTGCTCCTCTTTTTCTCTCTTAACCTTTCTGTCTGGGGTTGTAATAATTTTCTTCAGTTCAGCTAACCCCTCCCCTGACCTCTCCCTGCAGGTAACTTCAGGAGATGTTGCATTTCAATGATCCAACCTGCTGGATGTCCAGAAACTGCAGCTGTGATCAGCTCTCCTTTCTAGCTTTTCAAAGATGTCACATCGGGCACAGAAGTCCCTTAACCACAAGTTATCGGAGGCTGGGTGAGTATTCTGACAAAGCGTTGCAATGAGCTTGTTCTTTTCTGATGTTCTTCCAGCCACTGTCAGAGGGAAGATCCAAGGTGGACTTTGGATATAGGGCTACTGAAGGGATCGACACCTGTGGACCTAACATGTATTGTAGCCGGTCTAGAGAGGCCTGTGCAAAATGATTTTGAGTGTCTGGATTTCAAAGACTGACACTCTGTTGTTGACAAGCAGTCTTGCGGATCTCAGAGCTCTCTAAGCACATTTATAAGACAGCGAGGCGATAATAAAGGGCTCCGAATGAATTGGCAACCAAATTAAGTAGCTTCGTAGACCACAAGTTTTGAAAGATACTGCAAAGCTAGTGCAGTGGTAATTAGAAAACTAGACAGGCTTAGGGAAATTAAAACTGGGAGTCTTTATCACATATGTCCTGGAAAAAATCTATGGCTTATACTGGCACAAAAGGCTTGTGTTCTTAAAATTTCCACATGCATAGTTTTAAGCATACTGAAGATAAATTAAAGATATTTTAAAAATTATCTTATATGTACGAAAGGCATAGTACTTACTCTTCCTCATATATCTTTCTGCAAAAGAGAAGAAAACAAAACATAGATTAGATTCCTCCTAAAAGGATTTATACAGATCAGGGGCCAGATTCTGCGATACACTTCAGTGACACAGAGCAGCCGTAACTGGCCAGTTAACGTAGGTTTATGGCTGCTGTGTGTCAGCAGAACTGCACAAAACAGCCAGAGGGTACCGGTGAATCTGGCCCTTTGTCTTTTTGAAAGGACAGCCCCAAATGAGAAAAGATTGTCAGAACCCTGGCTACGAGACCCAGCCTTGCCCTAACACTGTTAGAGAAGGAAGTTTGGGTCACTGTGCTAACAATAGTAAGTAACATCAAGTCCTTAATACAAAGTGTAGAATTATGTATGTCATTCTTACACTTTACATATATCCCCATCTACTTTCTTTAAACAGAAATGGATTTCTAAATGAGAAAGAATACATTTCAGCCTTTTAGGATACAGAATCAATGAAGCTGTTAAGTTTTTTTGTAGGTTACACATCAACTGAAAACTCTTCAGAGTAGGATGGTGTTGATACATATGGTGAAAGCAGCAGGGACATACAATTGTGGTTTGGAAACATGCAAAGACGCACATAGAATATTTTCCTTATGGTATGAATTCACTCAAATGCAAGGGAAACAAAATATCACTCCACCTCTGCCTTAGGCTTTCCTGACATCCCATGGTCAGCCACGGCTTTTTGACCGCCTGCACTCTTACCTCCCTGCCCATCGGTGCCTAACTGAGCATCTGGAAGCTGCTGCTTTCATTGCTTCTGCTCTGTCAGCATTTTGCGTGTTTATGACGTCCCTCTGCTGCTGTAATAGTTGACCAAGCTACTTCAGGCTGAAAGCAGAGCAGGTAGTTGCCAGCATCCTTTCATTTTTACCAGCTGCATTTCTTTGGCTAAGCTAGCAAACAACATCCCCAGTTTGCATAATCGCTGCTGAAACATGGGACTCTGCAACAATTTGGATTTGCACATGTCTCCAAGGCAGACACCTACATTTTGGGGTGGAATTTCTCCTCTTCAGTCGACAGGAGGAATAGGAATCTCAGCATGGTTAATTAAATCTGATTTGTCTGTACAGCTGTGCAGAGTACCACTCTCAAATTGCTCCTGATATAGAATTTCCTTTTCACATGGCAGATATTACTCAATGGAGGAACAGAAGCCCCTAGTAACTTTAGCCCATTTTAATTAAAAAAGGAAAAATACTCTTTCCAAGGAAAAAAAAAAAATATTTAAGAAGTAAACATTTTTCAAGCATAGTTGTCACCAGCCCTCACATTTATTATGTCTCACAATGGAAAACAGCCTGTAACTTATTTGGTAAAAATGCCACATAGTTTTCTTCCTAGAGCAAGTATTCTCCAATCAGTAGTAACAGGTTTTAGGTGAGCACAGCTCTGCATTTCAGTGTGCACTTTCAGGTTTGATACTTGAACTGCCTGCAATCTTTAGGCACTGGGAAAAAACCACAACGTAGTATACATGCCCCAGTGCTCTTTTTGTTGGTTCCTGTTTAAAGGCTAATCAGGAAAGAAGACGACAAAACAAGGCTTCATTGTGAGGAAGGCTTTGTCACTTCCTGCTAGCCAAGGCCACAACGGCTCAGCACAAAATATCCTTTCTCTTCACAAATCCCAGCTGTGATGTTGGAACAGGAGCTCCTCTTGCTGGCTCTGGAATTCAAGCGGTAGCATCCACCCTAGCATGTACATGGACACTATCTTTTATCTTTATTTCCTGCCATGTCCCCTTGCCTCAGCAGCAGGGATGAATGAATGACAGCAGCGGCTTCTCTTGATCAGCTGGAAAAGAGCATTGTAGGCATCAGCAACTAACACACCCCCTTAGGGGAGATACCTGGCCATCCCTTAACCTGAAAGCCTGAGTTTATATGAAAATCTATTTCTTTCAGCTTCCAGGGTAGCTAAAACCCAAGTACCCTGCACGTATACTTTGTTTCATATTTAATAACTGGACATGTTGCACAAAATAAGCCTTATTTTCAACACAACCTGTCTTCAAAGTGAACATTTCTCTTTTAATGTGGTTAATATTTTCCTCCGCCACTCTTTCTAGATTTCACTTGGACATACTTCCCATCTCCTAAGTCTCAGCACAGCTCTGCAGACCGATCACTAACTGGGCTGTAGTTGAAATACCCGTTGCTGATGTACACTCCCTTATTTGTGACAGCTTTACATCACTCCTACAAGCACGCAGCATGGGCCTTGCCTGGAGCTGGAGCTAGACCTCTGATCTGAAAGGCCGTGTCGCGTTCCCTCCCGACAGCTCTGAGTGATGCTTTTGGGAAAGTGAGGGGACAAGGGGATTTACGGGTGGGAGGAGAAGCACTCTCCACGGAGTGGATGAGCTAGTTCTTACGACAGGCTGCAGGAGGAGGCTGTGCTGGAGGAAAGATGGATCCGTTATTCTGCAGCATCCCCACTTCTCAACACATTTTCCCCAAGGGGCTGGCACTGGAGCCGGCGGCACAAAGCACCTTCCACTGGTGGGACCTGGCAGCTTGCTCCGACACTGATCGCTCTCAAATACCTCCATCATGAGAGGTCCAGCACCACACAGCCACTCCAGATCCCGGGGGCCTTGCAGCAGGGGCCCAGAAACACCAGTGTGTGTGAATAGCTCCGTTACAGGCTATTTTAATTCCAGCAATAGAATTGCTGAAGACAGGGGCAGCAAGTTTGCTGGGAGCTGGCCAAGGTGTTCCCAATAGCCCAGGAGATGATGCAGCGGGTTTTTTTGCCAGTATGGAGCACTGAAGCTAAGGGAAGAGCAACCTTTCTTGCGCTATTTTTGGCCATCTCAGAGAGAAAGAAATCTAATCATGGCCCCTGGCTTGTCATCTTTTCATGAAAGCAGCATAAGCCAGAGCTCCCAGCAAGCCTCATAAAACTCCGGATTTACAGGGGACCTTTCATCTACATCCATTTAAAATGTTCCCTGCCAGGCAACTGACTATGGACGGAAATCATCATTTGAAAAGATCTTACTTTAAGGACTGTACACAGTGTCTTAAATGCTGCTTCAGTTCTTCATCCTTTTCATAGGATTCCAGCATGGTGTGTGCATCATCATGGCGATAGCAGTAGATTTTATACGTGTCTTCTAGTGGGCCTTTAATCTGCAAGAACACTTCCCCTATTAAGGAGAAAAACAAAGCGTGTCAAGCCAGACAACAGCATCTCAGAAGGAGTTTTATTATTCCACCACATTAGCCGTGAGCTAAAAAGCCTGGCTTCCACTTTACTTCCCTTAGAAACGATCTTGCGTGTTTATGTGCATTATTTATTACATGTATTTCTCAGCTGCTCATCTTTGTCATAGCCAGGCACCATTATATCAGTGTTAATGCACAAAAATTCCCTCAGGAAAAGGCATGAAATCTCTACACCTCGCACCCCTTCGTACGCAACCCCCTAATTCACTGCCCCAGCTTAACGCCCCTTCAGTGGAAGCCACACCGGGGAGCTTCAGTGTTAAGGGGAGACCACTTTTGTGTCATGGGCTGGCAGGAGGGATGAATGTAAGCCTGTTAATTTTCCTTTTGACTTTTTTTTTCAGCTGAATATGAACTTAAATGGGTTATAACAGGAATAATGACTCTATCTCCCATTAGCCGTTTCACTTTCATCTGTTTTGCAAAATCCTGAAATGGCAATTGTTATGGGCTAGAATAGAGATTTTTCTTCACATGACAGAGGAACAACCTCCACCCCTCCCCTAATTAAATGCAGCCATTTTTATATAGTATCTAGGTTTATACACAACTGAAGGGGGAAAACATTTACATTTCCAGTCCACACCACCATTTTCCCCCCAAAGAACAGTTGGGAATTTTAAAGGCACTAAAGTAGTCCTGCACCCATTTCCCATTAATTCTCTCAGCCTAAAACTCCTATGTTGGCTTCTGTGTATGTAAGAAATATCCTAGCGGAGAAGGCATCTCTTCTGCCGAGATATTCATTCGGTTCTTACACCCTTACGTAGCAGCACCCTGATCAGCATCCTTGGAAATGCATATAATAAACAACAGCAATGGTGAAAACGCCTGTCTCAGGCATTTACTGAAAATTACATCTATGTGGTAACCAGTCCAATGTTTTATAAACATTCCTGTTGAGTTATAGCCATGATTATTAAAGTTAAAAGCCAACCACTGCATTAATTGGGAGCTCTCCATTCATTCGCAGAGTGAGTGCCAAGCTGTCAGGCATCCTGCGTGTTTCATCCTGACCGGAGTGGGCTGTTTCATAATACATCGCATTGAACTGCTCCGTCTTAAAGTGAAAAATGATTCAGTTACCACAGTAACACAGCTCTGGGTTTTGTCCCTTAGCAGCGAAGGTTAACTGGGCTGTCTAATGCATGTTGGTTTCAAGGTGCGAATAAGGGAACAACAATGACGGAGCTGAGACCGCATGAGTTCATTTTAGTTACTGTAAGGCCACAGTCAGAAAAGCAGCAGCATCTTATAGTTAAATGCTCTTTAGCTGTCTGTCTTCTCTGTCCTGTGCTTAATGCTGATGCTGATGGCTACCAACGCACATTGCGTCCTGACTTTCCCACGAACTCTCTATACCGGCCTTTATTAGTCAACGGCGTAAGGGGAGCCCTTAACAAGCTTTCTCTTGATCCTCCCCCCTTGGCGCCTGATTCTCAGAGATGCTGAGCTCTCACGGTTTTCACTAACTTTAAGCAGAGCTCCAAGTGCTTAGCAAGACTCTCAAGTGCGGTTACATTTTTAGCAGCTAGAGTTACAGCTCATTTCAGCATATACTAGAGGCTAGAAATTATCATTCTCTTTTCCAGAATGAAAGAGATGAGCAAGATCTGTTCACTGATGTATTGTGCCACAGTGACAGATATTTTCATTCATCCTCAATGATGAGAAAAATTATGTGCTGATTTCACGGATAGGGCCTTTTAAAAGCAGACGGATTTCTTAAGTCTAAAGCCCTTCTTGGTTCTGAGCCATATGGACTGAATCAGATGAGCTTTGGGCATATCACTGTGGGAGCTTGCTTTATGGACCAAAACCACATTGTATTTGGGCACAGCTTTAAAAATACGGAGTCTTTTGCGACTCTGACAGATGCAAATCTGCCTGATGCCTCTTCTGAAGTGTGGTGGTCATCAGTCTCAAAGAGAAAATCCTAGGAGGGAGGCTTGAGCGACAGCAGTTTCTCCCTGTGGCTTTCAGTGGTACTTTCTGTGTGGACAGCAGTGGGAGAGGGAGGAAAAAGGGGTCTAAAGCCAGGGAAGGTTACTAAGTCTTCATCTTCCTCCGTATACAGTATCCAGAACAGAAAGGAGAAAAAATACTGGAGAGAACTGGAAAGGGTATTTAACCTCAGCGGCGTTTAGCATCAGAAGACCAAGCACCACAAAAGGTCTGTCTTCGTTAGCGTTTTAGCTCAGATTAGGAGAAGGCTTTTGAAGCCAATCTCTCAGTAGTCCTCATCTCCCCTGCCTTGGCTGTGTGGTGGAGCAGTCACGGACACACCAACTGGATCCCTCTGAGGATGGTAATGACCAGCAGACGCACTCCGAGGGCACATCTTATGCAGTCCAACCATAAAGAGCATCTCTCAATCCACACGAACAGGCTACAGCCAATCTTGAAGACCTCTTGAAATGTGTGATATGGATACCAGGTCCTTAGCAGCAACTGTTTCACTCTACAAGTCTGCTCCTACTGGACATTACTACTCATCAATGTGGATATTGCATAAGATATGGAGAACATAGACTAAAATAAGACATGAATACAAGCAACCACATTGTTTTCGTTTCAAACCAGTGGATCAGCAGTGCTCCTCAACCTCACTATGACTACGTTGCCGTCTAAAGTAAGATATTTCAATGCAAGATGGTTAAATACCATAAACTTGATAGACTATAGGAAAGAAAGGCCTGCTTTTTCTATAGACTGGCTTGAACAACTTTTGCACTGATTATGAAGATCCTGACAACAAAATTATCACCTTGATGTACTTTTAGAGGATGACAACCTTACTAACTTATTGCTTAGAGTGATACAGTTATTCTCCCTGCTTTTGTCCCAGCCTTTGGAAGAATCTCTCACACCTTACTTGCCATCTTTTTCCCTGCCATAAGTAGCCAACTCCGTGATCCACAATCCCATGCATTTTCACGGTTCTTTGTCTGATTCTGGAGAAGTACACCCTAACAGATGGATAAAATGGTTTGTCTTTACTCCTGGATGTGGCAGGGAACTCAAAGGGTGATTCTCTCGGCTGTGAGAAAGGCACTTCCTGCTAGAATAGAACATTGCTTATTAAGGGTATGACTCATCATGATGCACTTTTATTGAAATACCGCCAAACAACACAGTCGCATCAAACTACGTTAAGCTGTTGCCTTGGCAAACCAGATTGAGATGTGCTAGGATTAATACTTTTCCCAAGCCTCATATGCTTTAATATCATGTTTCTTAGTCAAACAGCAACCGATAATTTTTCACCCCGTTATTTACGAGAAGAGGGGTCCTTTCTATAACGTTACCTGTGGTATGTGATCAGTTTAGGGAAGAAAGAACCTCTCTGACCTCTGAATCATGGCTGGAAGTTTTTTAAACTAAACTAAACTGGCTGACTTTGCACTGAAGCAAATTAAGAATTCTCACCTGATCCCTTAAGGTGGATCACCTACTGCCTCTGCACTGAAGAAGCGGTTATGGGAGAGCTGATGAGTAGTAACTTCTTACATCTCTCCAGCTCTGCCAGAACGGTAAGTGAATGGATGACAGCCTTAACATTCATGGCCTGACCTGCAAAACGTGTGACTGTTGTGACATATCCAGGGCCAACTCGTTTGCTGAAAATACCCATGATCCCTACAGACATTCCTGCACGGATTCCCACAAACTTCGTATCAATGACAGCTTCTTGCCTTTACTGAGGGGGGTGGCGGTGGTGTTTGTGACGTGTTTATTTTTCCAATCATTTTAAATGCTTTTCTTGAATGGCACAATTATGAGCGAGCAATAAAAGAGTTGGTGTAAGCGTGAGCAGAGTTAGGTGGGCAATATCAAACTGGATGAAAAGGATATTATCAGTATGTGGCATAACTCAGTGTTGAAGTTTTTACTGAAGGTAAACTCACTTTCTCCTTCCTTCCTCCCCCATCAAGATCCAGATGGATGGAAAAAGAGTATCATGATCATACAAGTGCAGTAGAGCAACTGGACAGGTTTCACATGTCATTTTTCCTGTGTCATTATGGACAGCTTGTAGCATGTTAGCCTCTGGGAGCAGTACTAGTTAAGTCTGATGAGGGTAGAGGACAGGAGAGTGTTATGTTTATTCTTTCACGTAGCTTTGTAGTACTCAAGAGGACAGTAAACATACCGATTATTTGCATGGGTGGTTCCACATCTGTCGTGGCTTCTTCCAGCAATGACAGCAGTTTGGCTGATACTTGATGGACCAATTCAATGTTGCTAAACAAGCCATCCACGTCAAAGCGAGCAATCTAATGGAATACAAATATTAAACGGCTACTGACGAAGGATAAAGAAGGACATTGTGTATTACAGACCTTCTTTTGCTATGCCCTGAGTGTTCAACACTCCGGGAAGCACCACTTCTGCAAAACCTCATATAAACATCCTCCTTGTGACTTCAAGGACACATATACAGTTTTCAGATTAGTATAATATGGTTGACGCAGTTAACAAAGGGCATGTTATCAAATGCTTTTAACCTTATTTTGAACTATTCCTAATCTGAAAGTGTTTACCTAGGAAGGAAATAAATATTATCATCTGAATAAAGAGAAGATCCTTAGCTGGCTCTAAAATGTTTGTTTACTTTCCCACTGAGCAAAAGAGGAGCCGACAGTGGGTTTGATTCCCTGATTACCAGTTGCCAACAGAGGCTGCTACATAAACCGAGACCTTGGCGCTTTGGTGCCAGCTACCAGGTACAAAGACTTCCAGATGGTGGTACCATTCCAAGTTACTTGTCCTACAGATCCAAAAATACAATCAAGATTGTGTAATTTCCACTAAAACAAACACATTTACAATTCTGGGTATTATTATAACCTAAAAAACCTTCCTACAGAGCCTGGGCGCACAACGTTGGCTTCAGTGAACTGCATCAATTTACACCAACAGAAAATTTGGTTCCGTCTCCCTACTCATTTTAGAGCAAGGAAACAATTTCCAGGACAGATACTTTTCATGCAGTAGTTAGTTACTTCCTTGCACAGCAGGGCAATAGTTAATATTCAGGGACGACTGGAGATAGCCAGAGGTAATGTGCTAATACCGAGAACACAGGCAAGACTGATTTTGACATCCGTACTGATACCCTCTGAACGCATCTCTCCATTAGAAACAGAATTGCTGACTTATGTAGCAGCTTACCAGATGCCAGGAGGATCAAATAGCATGCTGTTGTAACAGAATCAGAAATACACTTTCAGCACTAATGCAGTTAATTTCTTTAGAAGTATTGTAGGGGCTAAAACATCTTTTATCCATTTGGAAATATGAAACAGATTCATTGCTAGGTCAATTTTCTAAATGCTATCCTTCTCTAAACACATTACAAACTTTCAATACGGTAGTTTATCCGAGAACTAGCCTTAAAACCATATAACATTCTTGAAAGCCTTTCAAAAATGCAGAGGTTATTAAATTAAGACAGTTGTAATCTCTAAATTACTTTTCCTGTACACATCTAGCACAGGACTTCTGACCTCTACTCCAGCACAATGCCTACATAGTATTTGGAAGTACCCTCTGCATGGACATTTGCACACCTTCATACAGTGACAAAGGACAGAATCGAAATGTATGTTTTCAGTTGGCTGGAAAAGAGCAAAGGAATACAGCACGCTTGCCAAAAATCTCAGCGAGTTCAACCAGGGAATACTCTTGGTCCGTGCTGGCCAGGCTGGGGAGGGAGTCAAGTGGAGATGACTTCTAAGCAGAAGAACAAGTGAGGAGGAAGAAGAAGAAGTCAAGACCTCCTTAAGGGTACGCCAGCAGATGCCAGCTCTTCTGAGAATGGGTTGGAACGAACTCTGACAGAGTTTTAAGAAAGAAAAAAGGTCCTGCAGGAGCTGAAACAGCACAGGCTTCAGCTGGCCACAGCGTTTCCTGAAGAGGCAGTGCCAATGTCATCTAAAGACACTTTGGCCTCTGCACCTGTATTTTGTCACCAGTTTCATAAGAAACCCTACATACAGAATATTTGGTTTAAGGTCTGTTTAAAATTATTTTTATTCTGCATTAGCAGCAGGTATCATTTGCGCAGCCTCTGGGAATGCTGTGTTGCAGACCCCATAAATACGAATCTTTCTCTGGACAACCTCTTCTATTCCCAGCTTTTGGCTGCACAATTTTTCTACAAATTGAAATACGGTTGAGGAAAAGGTGCTATTTGAAGTCTCAGCTGAAAAAGAAAATGGGTATCATTGGCCTAATAAGATCTTTTGCCTTCCTTCTTAAATGTACCTTCTCGGTGTAGAATGCAAATTTCTGAAGCACTCACTGGTCTGGCAGGCATGGCATTTCTCCACCACAGCTGTCTGAAAGCCCGGATAAAGTTATCTTTATGACTGAATTTAACCTTGATGGGGAGGTTCATGCCATTCCAGGTTGTTATCATGGAAAAATACTTGTTTTAATTGGCTTTTACTGCTTTTGGAGGTGCCAGTAAAGGGCATGTACAGGGGTTATAATTACAGAGCAGTATGGAGAGGTGGAAGCTGCTATTGCAGCCGACGAGCAGGGATAGAGCATCCAAGGTGCCCTCTGGGCAAGTACCTTGATGCAGGCTTTATGCAAGTACAAGTGTCGGGAGCATATCTGACTACCCGCTCTCCTCCCTACAGCCCTGGCACGTCCCTTTCTGGAAAGCTAGCTCCGGACCCGCTCCCGGCACCACGTCACGCTTGCGCTGACACTTGTGCTTGCATTAAGATTTTCTGCAAGCAGAACGTGGGTGAGTTGAGACCTTGACGTCACCGCCTCGTCCTCCGCCCCCGGCGCTCACCTGCTTGTTTCTCAGGGGCTGAATCACTTCCTTGATGCAGAGATCCAGGTCGCTGATATAGTCCTTCTCCGTCTGCATGAGTTCTGCGATGATTTTCACCCTCTTGGCCATCATGCGTCTGCTAACTTGTTCTTCGTCCTCCTGCGGCGATGCGGCAGGGGTTGAGGACCCTGTCTGTGGGGCCATTTTTTCTGTTTAAAAGAGGGAGATTTGTGAGGAGGATCGTAATCCCCTGTGCTCACCCAGCTTGCCCTGTACGACCATGGGGGAACGTAACCGGTGCCCATTGGAAACTCCTAAATCATCATGGGGAGCAGGAAAAGAAGCACGAGAAGTGGCAATCCCAGATCAGACGGAGTGTCATCCCATCTCCCTCCTCTAAAAGCGGACACGGGTTTTGCGAAGGAAACCGTCCGTTTGGCAGTAAGGAGATAACCCGTCACCGGCTCCCCCGGCTTTGATGTTACGTATGTGGGCAGAAATTTTCCATGGAGCACAGGAGAGTCTGATCC
Source organism: Cariama cristata (assembly GCF_000690535.1). Lineage (NCBI taxonomy): Eukaryota > Metazoa > Chordata > Aves > Cariamiformes > Cariamidae > Cariama > Cariama cristata. The sequence goes on along the minus strand of NW_009624948.1, from coordinate 19,427 downwards.
TTGTCACACTGAAATTCAAGGGTAGCCGATGCCCTTCTAGACTTTGAAAACAGTCTTGGTCTGGCATCTATTATGATTTGGAGAATGGGAGAAAATGTGTTGCTGTGGAAGAAAAAGGCTGTGTTTACCATAAATAAGCTTCACTGGAATAACCTTTGCTCTGCACGATGTAATGTTGAGTCTATTCATGGGAGGCTGAGGGCTGCAGGTACCGAAGGACAAACCTTCAAATGAAGACAATGTTGCTAACAATGACAATGAAACCTGTAATTCTGTTTAAAAAGATTTCTTTGAAAGAGGCAAAGAAATTACAGTAAAATATGGGAAAACCATTAATTATCAATAACAAACGTTTCTTGGAACAACAGAGATCATTGGGATCGGGACATTCTCAACTATTTTTCCATACTTAAGACCTAGAATATTTGAGTTGTTCCAAACACCGGGAAATGCAAGCGAGTCTTCTACAGATAGGTAATTTATGTATGCTACAGGACCTGCACACAACCTACTTATCTGTAATGATGGTCTTCCCTTTCGCTGGTTCGTAAGCCAGCCTGCAGACACCCATGTCAGCCGTACAAACGGCACCGAATTTTATCTGCGTACACCGACAATCTGTATTTTTCATTAGGAAAAACACACACACACAAAAGAAAACCAAGTGAAAGATTTCAGAGGCTCTTCTGGTGTTTTTCTGCTAGCCACAAGATGGTGCAGAGTACCAACAAAGATGGCCATATCATTACCATACTCATCTCTGCATCACCCGGGTCGCGCTTTCACAGCACCGGCTTTTATTGCGCAGCGGCAAAGGATGGGAATCTCTGCTGAGGATCAGACTGCTACGCGCCTTCGTGTCAACTTCTTGTAGGAGGCGTGTGGATAGCCACAAGATGGTGCAGAGTACCAACAAAGATGGCCATATCATTACCATACTCATCTCTGCATCACCCGGGTCGCGCTTTCACAGCACCGGCTTTTATTGCGCAGCGGCAAAGGATGGGAATCTCTGCTGAGGATCAGACTGCTACGCCTTCGTATCAACTTCTTGTAGGAGGTGTGTGGATAATGAGGCAATAGCAAGCAGTATCTGATGCTTTGCTCGCTGATAACCGATACTGAATATGTTGCAGTTGCTTGAACTGATTGTCAAGGGCGAGGTCATGAGCGCTCAAGTGAGCATCGAGGAGCGTGCGGCTCAGCCGTACAACACCGGCCAAGGCTGTAGATGATAACCTGGAGCTGGACTTGGGGGAAAAGCAAGCAGCTTTCAGGAGGGAGGGCTGTGTAAAATGTTATAAATTCAATGTATCGTCATCTCCAACCCCTTCGACAACGGTGCTGACCAGTGGTATTCAGAAAGGACAGTTTTGTTATTAACGCTTCTCCCATCAGGTTTGCTAGTGAGACTGATGTGACCACAGCTGTTGTTTTAAACAGCTGCTGTGGGACTGCACCTCTGCCTCTGTACTGCTGGTTTTAAACAGCGAGGACAAAGAACCCGAACAAACCGGGGAGAGGGGGCTGGTTTTTCAGACTTTTTGTATTGAGATATACTTTTTGCCTTTGAGTTTTTAGCCTTGAAGTTTGTGTACAACGCAGGCATGCACATTTTGTCCTCGGGTTTGTACATGGTCGATAAAATGGAAACGTGATGAGGATGTCTCCCTTCCGCAAGGCTTGGGCTATCTGCAAGAATTTTAAGCTGAATCCTGCCCTAGTGAGTCCGTGCGGGTGTGGGTGCACGGACAGCACAGGAGCTCGCAGGGCTCATCCACCAAAGGGGCTGTGTCCTGGATGAAGCAGACTCGGCCCTTACTTCAGTGAGGAGGAGAGCAAAACTGATACCAGTATCACTCCACAGCTCCCTCTGAGCAATTTTCTGCTAGGGTTGCAGAATGAGACCACCTTGCCGGCTGCTTACATGCTAAAATAGCAGGTACTTTTTCCTCTAAAAACTTACAGTACGTAACCACACTTACAAATTCACAAGGAACCACATGAACAACCCATTTCCATTCCAGTTCTGTACCCAAAGCAGCATTTTTCTTGAGATCAGGCGTGAAAATGTTTGCGTGTGTGTGACTCCTGAGAAAGTGCAGAGAGGGCCAGATGTCTGCTTCATCTCAGATGCAGCACTGTTACGCTATCAGACGGAATTTGAAGGTAAACACAAGATGCTGTGCAAAAGAACTTTCTAATCTTTCATACTGGTGGCAGGGGAGGGCATTATAAGAGCAAAATAAAGCCACTGTATCCCACTTCAGGCTCGAAGCTGCAATCCCTCAAGAGGCTGTTCTTTCAGTTTATGTCATTAGATCGCCCTGATCAAATTTGGTTTTTGAATTATGTCAGGGCTCATCTATTATCCTTATTGCATGATAGATAATAATGCCAGGAAAGAAAAACTATTCTCAACAGGAAGAAATAACCGTGAGAAATATCAGATAGATGCTGTTTCCTTATAGAAAACATGTTTTTTAATAAATGTATCCTTTTGTTAAAAGTAATATAATTTTCCATTTTCACTCAATACATTCGCTTTTTCATTTCAGGCATGTCTGTCTCTATAGAATGCAACAGCAAGATCCTGAAGTGATGATTACAGCCAAAACCTGTGATTTCATGTTCAGCTGATTGCTTTTGACCACTTTGAGAACATTAGTAGCTTGCTGAAATCCTTGTGGAGTAAGTGAAAGTTTAATGAATGCACAAACAGCAAGTGCGTATCTGGAATATAAGCGGACTCATTTCTACCTGGTAACATGTACCAGCCCCGGAACGGTTCGAGAGAGAGGATTAGCAGGAAGAGACACTGCTGAGGATTAACTATTACAGTAAGAATTTGGCTCCTTTGTCCTCGGAGATGCCAGGTTTAGAAAAAAGAAAAGAACTGTCCGTTGAATGGTTTATTAGACAGCTGCATCTTAAGACTAGTTTACAAAAAAAGTAATTGGTACTTTTAGTAGGCACAAAAATGTAAAGTAGAAGGTAATGTTTGCAATTGTGGCTTTGTGATGTCAGTTATCTGCAGGAGTTGCCCTTCTGGAGGACTTTGCTTTGGAGAGGCAGGTGATGACTTTGGTTTTCCAGCTGTGTATTGAAGTACACGGCTCTATTTGCACAAAACAAGAGGTTCACTATATGATGACACAGACAAAGCAGCCACACGTCTTACAAAAACAGTTTCTTGCCAGTGTGAAGTCTGAAAATATCCCCCAGACGGAGACATCCAGCAATGCAGTGAGAGCATGGAGGAATAGCGCTTGCAATGTGCAAATGGAGCAGCTCTCTTCTAGGCCGGGTGGAGGTATGGGGGGATCCACCGCAAGCGACCGGAGGAGCAGCCATAGCAGGTTTGCAAGATCTAGGTGTGCAAATTTCCCTAGAGAGTGAGCAGTTCTGAGGGGCCTGCTCGATCCATCCTTCCTATCCTATCCATCCTATCCATCCCTCCTCCCAGGTAGGATGCCCAGGTTGGATATTAGGTTTGCCCTTGGGGACGGGACCTGAGTTTCTCCCCATCCAATGCTTTCCGTCTGGAAGTGAAGGTACTGGCACAGAATACAGCAACAAACACAGTGATGTCGGTGCGTGGAGTGAGTAAGAGGCCTTTTCATTACTTAGCCAGCATTTGGAGGACGCCAAAGGAACGCAAGTTCTGCACTTGCGCTGTGCGGATACGGGGATTTTGCCTGGCACAAGGGAGCAGTGAAAGCAGAAGTTATCAAGGTATAACAAACAAATTACAGCATTACTGGGTTTTCACATGTGAAACCTGAGTCTCACACTACCCTGGATAAAATTACTCCTCTGTGAAAGCAAGTCCTCAGATAGCCTGTACCTTCAGATAACCCAGCTATTACACACGGGAGCGTACACCAGCTTTTATCAGCTGGATTTGGGACTGAAATGCAGGCAGCCAAGATCAGAGACTGCTGCTGTGGCAGCTTTCCTCTCCCCCCTCGCATCTCCCCTCTCACCACAGCCCCAGCTCTGCCCCTTCCACCCCTGCTTCCACTGCGGGTGCCGGGAAGGCTGCGGGGCACAGGGACACTGGGATCCTTGGAAGTGAGGGAACCTGCAATGGGACAAGCAGCGGGAAAGGATGGAGTGTCCCACTGCGTGCGGGAGAAGTGCATCCCATGAGGACCACTCCACAGGGGTGTCGTTAATAGTTTTGCACCAGAGTTATTACAGTGCAACGATACGGTGCAAACGTGGCGTGAATTAGATCTGCTGAACTCCAAGTTGGGCACTGAAATACAAAAGGATTGGGAAAGGGTTGTGGAAAATACCTTTTTTTCTTACCCACAGGCGCACATAACAGCAGCATTGTTCCGGAGCGCGTTTGCTGCACACAGGCTGCGAGTTACACGTGCAAAAAGCCCCTTTTCCGAACACAGGAGGAGAAGACCGCCGGACCGGGATGACCTTGCACCGGTCCTCCTGGGCAACAGGTTCGCTCATAAAACCTGCATCAGAGACTTCCTTGCAATTAGGCCATTCGATCTTTGATCATTTTTCTGCTCCATAAGGTACGGAAAATATTTACATTCAACACGCAAGTTCTTTCTTCAATTCCTTGACAGCAGACCGCTTTAATTATATGTGTGCTGACAGGACTACTAAGAGATCCCATGCGACCGCAGCGGAAAGGAAGAAAGCTTATCATCAGGTGACAGAGAATGCCCTTATTGTTAGCGCCAATACTTACAAATAAACCTTTCCAGTGTGTCACATACCGGTATAAATATACCACTCCTGTGGCATTGAGCTCATACGTTAATAAAGTAAGAACCGATCCGCTTCTCCTGGGACACATGCGCCTCAAGATTTGGCACGGATCAGCTGTACGACCTGCAAGCTGCGTCACCCACAGTGCAAAGTATCCCAGTTAATAAAACATTTGCTAATAGGCTCAGAGAAGGATCCGTAAACCTCCTAGGGTCCTAGTCTTCACTCCTTTGCCCCGGTTGCTGTTACCACTTACGTTGTAGCAGCTCCTAAGAGTCCGAAGCCACGCGGCAGGACTTGCTCGCGCTAAGAGCTGTGCAAACACAGCAGCACAAAATGGATTCTGCTCTGAAAAGATGAGCTCGCTTCCCAGCCCGGCTGCCACTGCAATCAGTTCAAGGAATAACTCCAGCTTTATTGCAGTGCAGGTTAACAGAATTAGATCCTCCGAGCTTAAAATGGCACGGGAGAAAATAAAAAGTATTTGTTGGATTGTGATTTCTCATCACGGGGCACAGGGTGGGTATTTTCATCAGGCTGTCTCCTGCACTTCAGGAAATAATCCGGACTTTTACTCCTCGGTGTGCTGCAGCAAACCAGCCGCCCTGAAGATCAATACGTTTTGCGGTGAAATAGGATATTATCTGCATTGTAGCCCAGAGAAAGTTAATCAGTAAGTACAGAGCAAAGCAAATAAGGAAGCGGGGAGAGGCGCGGAGGATCTTTACTCGGGGCGGGAGGTGCGGAGGAGCCGTGTGTGCAGCAGCCGTGTGCTCTGCGGGCGGGGAGGAGGATGGGATGGAGGAAGGTGCCCTGCTTGTGATGGAGCGAAGGGGGATGAGTTGCCTCTGAGCGGGCTTTTGTATACCAGGGGATAGCAACTTTCCAGGAATCTGTGTCATTTTGCAGGTTTCTGCGTCATTGCTGGTGTTGGTTATTTCTCGTAACTACATTAGACACAGGCGAAATGTGAAATTCCGGGTTCAGGTAGGAGCTGCGAGGCAGCACATTGTGGTAGCTGCGTGATCTGAATCGCCGCATCTGTTACAGGTACGTCACCGATGTATTTTACATCAAAGCACGTGCAAACCTTTAACAGTGCAGTTGACCCATTCACAGCTAAAGTTATAAGGGAGTTAATACGCAATAGATTTGTAAACCAAGGAGTATTTTCAAGGCATGCATTGTCTTGCTGAACACTGCCAATGTGATCTCCGATTCCTTCTGGAAACCCACCATTTTCTATAGCTCATTTTTCACACCAAGCACAAGTTTGGTACATGATTATTAACAAAACCCAACAATCTGTCCAAAACCTAACAGACAGTGAACTATGTTTTAAATTCCTTTTCACAGTCTGACCTTTTTTGGTTGATAGCGTCTATCCCCATCATACATTGTATCTTAATCTGCCCTGATCTTGCAAACATTTATGTGCCAATAACTACATCAAGCAAACTCCTCTTACCAAAATACATAGGTACTCATAGAATGGTAGCTTTAGGTTAATTCAAAGACTGATTCCAACATTAATGCAATGCCTAGATATTAAAATAGTTACTTTTATAGCTGCTACTGATGGATTTTCACTGTAGAAAAGCGACCAGCTCCTACCAGCTAAACAGCTACCAATAATACATCTGAAAGCAGAGCTGCTAAATACCATTTTGTGCCATTGCTTAAGGATAGTGGCAAGTTCTTCATTCCTCTTGAAAGGACATACGTGCAGGATTTTCTAGTGAACGTAGAGCAGAGCACTGCACAGAAATATCACAGGAGCTCTGTCTTAGCTCTTATAAGGAGCCTCGATATTATTTCTGCATCCACCACAAATGCTTAACCCCATTCTTCCCTCTTTAGAAACGTGATGCTTCTGTCCAGTTGATGGACAACTATGGAAGAAAAAAATATATAGATGGCTTGATCAAGGTATTTCTGGACTCATCCAAGAATGCAACTACAACCTGAGTTCTAGATGACTATCACGAACCTGCCATTTTATAGCAATCGCCTTATTTTCCCCTATCTAAAATAGGGCTGCGGGCACTTGGTTATCTCACAGGACGAGTTGAAATAGCTGCACTAATGCTTGCCAAGCTCTTTGAGAATATAATGCTTACTTTGCATCTTATTTTCTTTTTAAAAAGAATAAAGCCAGGAGGTGTTACATGGCCATTCACACCAGATAAGGTCCTGAATAGCTGTGTCTAGTATAATAATTTACCATGAAAATGCTTTCTTGTGTTTTTAATGAATCCTTAATTTTAAAGTGAAAAACACTGGCAGAAGTTTGCACCTTTGACAATGCTACTGTGCTCTCATTTGTAGACTTACAGAGCAAACCATCCTGATTACCCTGGAGACCTGGGTGGGAGGCTCCCCGTCTCACTCTTTATAGAAAACGGTTTGGATTCTGTATAAAACAGCAACACTTAAGAGAAATCCAAGGGCAGAAACTAAATTCTCGGGAGTTTTTATGCCTGACTGCTTGTTTTGGGTTTGTTTGGTTGGTTTGGGTTTTTTTGTTTATAGGCTTTTACTTGGGGACCTATATTTCTAGCAGACTGAGCTGCCCTTTGAGCATATACTTCAGAGATGCTGGAAATGGCTGAGGGGGGGCAACAACCTGATTTCTACTCAGGGAACCACTTAAAGGAGGCAGAGGGCTGGAAGGGCCCTCAAGAGATGTCTCGCCCGTGCTTCACCTTGCGCAAACGCGCTGCAATGCTGAGGCAGGCACGGGGGTGTAAAGACCCCTCGGTGCCGGTGCCCTGCCGAGGTTGCCTGCCGCTGGCAGAGGTGGGGGTCCGGCAGTCTCTGACTCTGAGCTGTGGAAACCTGCCCCACTCGTGGCACATTCCCCTCTGCAGGCTTTGCTCCTCTTGCATCTCCCTGTCTTACGCATCCCCGTCTGCGCTAATATCTACCACAGCTCTGCGGACTGTCCGTTAGAAAATACATTAACAGGGGACTGCAGAAGGGAGAGGCAACTAAACACAGAGCTTCTCCTCCAAGTCATATGGGAAGCAAGTGCAAATTATTACCATTTGTATCTGTTTGCAAAGCATTTACCATTCCAGGGTGATCAGAGAGTTCCGACCTGGTGATGCACAACAGGCAGTTTGTGTCACCAGCAGAGCTGTTGGGTTCTCTTACCAAGAATGGAGAACTCAAAAGCTTTGTGCCAACAAAACCACATCCCTCGTCTTGGAGCAAGCTGCTTTGCATCCAGTTGCTAGTGAGAAAAATGAAGAACATAAAGGCGTACAGTCACAGCACGTCATCAGCGCTGGCACGTAGCACATTAGGTCTGGGATCCGTGATCGTTATCAGATTCAGGCACATCTAGCTCAGCAAAATTTGATCCAGATCAGGCCTTGGCACACAAACACATTTCTTTCTGTTGCAACTGTAAATACACTTCATAGGAATTTCTACTGACTTTGTATTTTCACTTTGAGGACGGGCAACTTCTAATCCAATATAAAGCCTCCAGATACTTTGTTAACCCATCACCGTTTTTCTTGAACCGACGCGAGCAAGCAGGGTGAGCTGATACCAGACCGGTGCTTTGCAATAGGTGGCCGTGGCAGTCTCAGCTGGCGGCAGGAGCTGTAAAGCTGGATTTACCGTCTCCCTGGACTGCTGCCATAAACATAACCTCACGCTCTGCCATGACTACCTAGCCTTCCCCGCCGCCTTTGCTCCAGATTTTAAACGGGAGACGTTCATGGCACGAATACACCTGACACAGGACAGAAAGATCTCACACTTTTTTGCTGGATACTGCTCTGATAACCTTGACCTCACCTGGGCAACCCCCTTCACAAATAAAAAAACTGCTGTTTTGGTGGGACGTGTGCCAGGAGCTTGCCTGCCCAGCCATGACGATCTGGGCTTGTACCCCCACCAGATCCCTGACAACTGAAAATTTTTTGTCTTCTCATTGATTAGCTATCAATCACAAGGAGGGAACAGCATAATCGATGAACCG